>NW_025963780.1:36889321-37044321 GCF_023055435.1 Haliotis rufescens | reverse complement strand
AGAACGCGCCACTCCTTCACACAAGACGCCCCAGAGTCAGACGGTTTCCTTGCAAACGATGATTAGAAAATGGTGATTGTTCTTCCAAATATACCAAACTGAACGCCAGCACTCCAGAAAACACAGATACTAACATATGTTCAAAGAAATTTCAGTCTGACTGAAATTAGATTTCTCTTAAAAAATATTCTGAAAATGCATGGATTTAATTCTTTATAGTTACGATATATATAAACTGCTGAACAAAAGAAAGTTTATACCCATGTTGATTGCGGCTACAAATGAAACAAGAAAGAAATGGTTTTTTTATGGTGAATGTATTTGATACGGGTATCATAGTTGTTTTTTACATTAAGTGTTTCGGCGAATGTTTTTTTAACATTTTGATAATGTTTGTATTTTGTTAAATCCAAATTTCAAGTGAATATCTTCTTTTGCCAGTCAGTTTACTGATAATCAATATTAATATTATATAAGAAGATTAAATTAGCATTTTAATCTATATAAATATCATAAAAAAGGATTAACAAGCCATACAAGTTCACAAGAATTTCACACATTGCTGAAATACAGCATAAAGTGCTCTTTGTCAGTTTTATTTAAAGGAAATCGTGAAAAAGTCGCATATCCTTGACATTTTGCCACACGGTAACATTACAATGTTTTGAACTCAACACAAGGCTGATGTTTTCAATACCATCCATTTCCCCGGCATTGGAGCCAGCAAATACACCGTCGTAAGCTGCTCTCATGGGGTAGCGCAACCTGACGAGTCGGCCAGTTGTTGGTGATAGCCCTGATGTAGGTGCCGATGAGAGAGCCCTCCTCCCGGTAGACACGCATGTAGCTAGGTGATGGGGATGGGGCTCATTTAATGCTGTATTGTGAAAGATTAATCGACTCGAGTGATGTTTTTTACCAACGCAGAGAAAGTGGGTTTAATTTGCCCTACCATTTTTATGTATCGTTGCTGACAAAAACTGATTTTGAATCTATTTTATACACCACCCTCTCAAGCTTGTCCCCTGTGTACATACACCGTTTGTTCCGGTAAGTAATTTGTATTTTTGTGTACATATAATATAATACTTTTACAGATTAACTCTATGCTTTTATAACTGTATTTTCTATACATTATTAAAGAAACAGTATCTCATAACTCAGTAAAGAGTGGTTCTTTACGATTCTAAAATCTAGATATAATCGTTTTAAACAAACTCAATGTCTGTCTGTTTTCAGCTTAGTAACGTGTTGATAACGTTCACAATGTGGGGGTCAAATCCAATTTTGAAGTGTGTACTTTTTTTTGTCCGACAGTGTATATCATGTTCATGACATTAAATTGAATCATCTTCAGAAACAATGATATTATTCTTGCTGTTGATGACAGGTCTTCGGGAACATATTTGTGAATTGAAAACATGTGTAAATGTTGTTTCACGCCGCAGCCGCGTTATTCCTGCCTATTAATCATATCAGGCATGTATAGCGGGCTAAATCTAATGAGTTTTATGTTCTATCATTGCTATGGAAACCGACAATCCTGGCTTGTTCTGTTTACAGAAACGGTCTGGTATCTAGGAACACAATTTAAATAGTATAATGATCGCATGTAAGTCATCATCGCGTTCATCTCTTCACACAGCTATTAAACACATAAAACAACCTGACACAATCTAACGAAAACAATTCTAGAAAAATGTCAACAAATATGTAAATGTCTTTTAATAAAGTACACAAGATTCTGAACGAAAGGCCTATATATGTTGACTTTATTTTAAGAATTGTTTTTGTTAGATTGTGTCAGGTTGTTGTTTATATATATATATATATATATATATATATATATATATATATATATATATATATATATATATATATATATATATATATATATATATATATATATATGTATAAAAATGAGGTAAATGTTCACTCGGTGTACATGTAATATATAATAAAATAATAAAGTCCACGTAAGTCCATTATCTTCTTTATATCAGTTTCAATCATAATACTTTCGCTGTCTCATGACAGCTCTTCAGTGTAACTTTGGAACAATGTGTAAACTCTCAACGAGACTTTGTCATGAGGAGACGTCTAATGTTAAAGATTAATTGTATTTGAAAACACTTAATCTAAAACAACTCTTGTGTTTTTGCAGACTTCAAGAGAAAGTTGTGTTTAAATTGGTTACGGGTCGACACAATAAGGTTTCTTTAGTTTCTGAATTGTTCAAAATATAAAATAACAAATCTAAAATTTAAAATTAAATTTTGCCTTAGGATCTCTTTGTTATACACAAGTCTACCCTTATATATCTTGACCGGTATGTCGTTACACAGCAGAATACTGGTCAATCTGTAATAATTATTAAGTGTTATAGTTAAACATAATTAAAAACGGAACAAGTGTGGAAGTTAAGATTTATCGTCTCCTCGACAATATTTCAGATTTATCAAAGACGGCACATAAATAAATGCATACACTATAGTAGTGCGTAAGCTTTCAGTTCAACGTTTAGTGTACTTAAAATTAATGAAATATAAGTAATAATTATTTTTTACCGCTTAGAATATATGGCCTTCGGGTCTGGATAAACGAATTCCACTGTCTCGAAGCGAATTATTTTAGTTCAAACAAGTTATATGAATGGTTATGCAAATTGGCATCGGTTTCAACAATTATCAGTTCGAAAAATCCTAAATGAAGATATTTGGAAGGCTACAACATGAGAACTAATTCTAACTTGCATCACCGAGCAACCACTCGTCACGTCACGTCACGCCATACACGACTTAAGGTAAGTCCACGATGTCAGCAGACATGAGTTTTGTACAACTTTGACAATGGCCCCATTTAGTTACCCGTGTCTGTATTTTCAAGAGCAGTCTAGCGATATCACGCTGTGAGTACAAGAAGAAAAAACTAAGATCTGAGAAAACCACAAGGATAGTCACAATAATGGGGCTTTGGGGCATGTGAAGATGGCAAATATCTTTTCGTGTTCTTGCAAAACGCCCCATTCATCTCAAATCCTCTGTATCGTTGGCGACTGAGAACGCCGACAGCTTGGGGGACATTACACCTAGCGGCTCGAGGTTGTACAGACGCTAAACTTATGAACATGGGAGGTCCGCCATTCATGATCGCCACAATATGAAAATATTTTGGCTGTTGACAAAGAGCAGCGGCAGTTACATTCATGCTCAATGGAATTCATTACAAAAGAGTAGCATATTTTCGGTTCATTTTCAACACGCTGAAGGCTTTGCAAACATTTAACGAGAAACCTGGTAAAGACCTTGGGTTGTGACTTAAGTGTTGTTATTACTCCGAATAAAGTGTTTTCCTAATAAAACACCATATTCGTGGTTTGACTGCCTGAAAAGCTCGTCGTGAAAAAAAGGTGTTTTCGAGATTTGCCCGCATCTGTTACCGGATATCGTCTGGTGTCGAGATGTTCGTCTGCTTAGAGTCAGCTCGTGCAAGGCACGTGTGCACGTGGGAGGTCGCAGACATGTTGTAAATCAACAGGTTTCTATGAGGCGTGGATAGCAGTCGCGGGTTGTAAATAGAGTGTGCGGGAGAAGAATAAGGTTGAATGGAAATAGCGTAGTCGGTACAGACAAGGAGCTGCCGTATAGCACCTCACACCAACACCTTGGTACAAGGAGGTTGTACTTGGTGTATAGAACCACACACCGACATACGTCCTCACCTTGGTACAAGGAGGTTGTACTTGGTGTATAGAACCACACACCGACATACGTCCTCACCTGGGTACAAGGAGGTTGTACTTGGTGTATAGAACCACACACCGACATACGTCCTCACCTAGGTACAAGGAGGTTGTACTTGCTGTAAAGAACCAGACACCGACATACGTCCTCACCTAGGTACAAGGAGGTTAGTGTATAGAAGCACACACTGACATACGTCCTCACCTAGGTACAAGGAGGTTAGTGTATAGAAGCACACACCGACATACGTCCTCACCTAGGTACAAGGAGGTTGTACTTGCTGTATAGAACCCCACACCGACATACGTCCTCACCTAGGTACAAGGAGGTTAGTGTATAGAAGCACACACCGACATACGTCCTCACCTAGGTACAAGGAGGTTAGTGTATAGAACTCACACCGACATACGTCCTCACCTGGGTACAAGGAGGTTAGTGTATAGAAGCACACACTGACATACGTCCTCACCTAGGCACAAGGAGGTTAGTGTATAGAAGCACACACTGACATACGTCCTCACCTAGGCACAAGGAGGTTAGTGTATAGAAGCACACACTGACATACGTCCTCACCTAGGTACAAGGAGGTTGTACTTGCTGTATAGAACCCCACACCGACATACGTCCTCACCTAGGCACAAGGAGGTTAGTGTATAGAAGCACACACTGACATACGTCCTGACCTAGGTACAAGGAGGTTAGTGTATAGAAGCACACACTGACATACGTCCTCACCTGGGTACAAGGAGGTTAGTGTATAGAACCACACACCGACATACGTCCTCACCTAGGCACAAGGAGGTTAGTGTATAGAACCACACACCGACATACGTCCTGACCTAGGCACAAGGAGGTTAGTGTATAGAAGCACACACTGACATACGTCCTCACCTGGGTACAAGGAGGTTAGTGTATAGAAGCACACACTGACATACGTCCTCACCTAGGTACAAGGAGGTTAGTGTATAGAAGCACACACTGACATACGTCCTCACCTGGGTACAAGGAGGTTAGTGTATAGAACCACACACCGACATACGTCCTCACCTAGGCACAAGGAGGTTAGTGTATAGAACCACACACCGACATACGTCCTGACCTAGGCACAAGGAGGTTAGTGTATAGAAGCACACACTGACATACGTCCTCACCTGGGTACAAGGAGGTTAGTGTATAGAAGCACACACTGACATACGTCCTCACCTAGGTACAAGGAGGTTAGTGTATAGAACCACACACTGACATACGTCCTCATCTGGGTACAAGGAGGTTAGTGTATAGAACCACACACTGACATACGTCCTCACCTGGGTACAAGGAGGTTAGTGTATAGAACCACACACTGACATACGTCCTCACCTAGGTACAAGGAAGTTAGTGTATAGAAGCACACACTGACATACGTCCTCACCTGGGTACAAGGAGGTTAGTGTATAGAACCACACACCGACATACGTCCTGACCTAGGTACAAGGAGGTTAGTGTATAGAAGCACACACTGACATACGTCCTCACCTAGGTACAAGGAGGTTAGTGTATAGAACCACACACCGACATACGTCCTCACCTGGGTACAAGGAGGTTAGTGTATAGAACCACACACCGACATACGTCCTCATCTGGGTACAAGGAGGTTAGTGTATAGAACCACACACTGACATACGTCCTCACCTGGGTACAAGGAGGTTAGTGTATAGAACCACACACTGACATACGTCCTCACCTAGGTACAAGGAAGTTAGTGTATAGAAGCACACACTGACATACGTCCTCACCTGGGTACAAGGAGGTTAGTGTATAGAACCACACACCGACATACGTCCTCACCTGGGTACAAGGAGGTTAGTGTATAGAAGCACACACCGACATACGTCCTCACCTGGGTACAAGGAGGTTAGTGTATAGAACAACACATCAACATACATCCTCACCTAGGTACAAGGAGGTCAGTGTATAGAACCACACATCAACATACATCCTCACCTAGGTACAAGGAGGTCAGTGTATAGAACAACACATCAACATACATCCTCACCTAGGTACAAGGAGGTCAGTGTATAGAACCACACATCAACATACATCCTCACCTAGGTACAAGTAGGTTAGTGTATAGAACCACACATCACCATACGTCCTGACCTAGGTACAAGGAGGTCAGTGTATAGAACCACACATCAACATGCATCCTCACCTAGGTACAGGAGGTCAGTGTATAGAACCACACACCAACATACGTCCTCACCTTGGTACAAGGAGGTTAGTGTATAGAACCACACACTGACATACGTCCTCACCTTGGTACAAGGAGGTTAATTTTATAGAACCACACATCAACATACATCCTCACCTAGGTACAAGGAGGTTAGTGTATAGGACCACACATCGACATACGACCTCACCTAGGTACAAGGAGGTTAGTCTAGTCCAGACTCGATTATTTTACAGACCGCCGTCAAATAGCTGGAATTTTCCTGAGTGCGGCGTTAAACAACAAACAAACAACTAAAAACAAAAAAACATTGAAGAACATTGTCAGCTGTGTTTATACCCGTGTTTTCATGATGCACGTGCATTTAGAAAATGTCGTCATTTTACACGGAATTCAGCCAACTAAACTTTACAGTTGCAATTGTGTCTGCATTTCTACGATTGTTTTTACATGACTTGGGAACATTAATTCGTGTTCGAATCCAATCCTCGTAAATATATTTTTGTGGGTTCCTGAAGATCAATTCTAACCCGGATGACCTCGGGGTTGACAAATCTGTAGTCTTGAAGGTTCACCGTGTATCATAAACTGGCTAAGAATGTCTTCCGTATGCGACTTTTTGGTGCGCAAAGAAAACTTTAAAACATATTTTTTGGAGAATCATACATATATTTTTCGCACTGTTCGTGACGAGCTCATGATATTTTCCAGACAATATATTTTCCTTAGCGCCAACGATAATGTGAAACTTCCAATTTGAAAGCTCGACATTAAAACTTGCCTTTTGATCTTTAAGAAACATTATTCTGAACATAAAAACATCGGACACTTTGGTTTTTTGAGATTGTGTAAAAACACAATCAGAGGTTAATAAATATGAATGTTAGACGACTTAAACCGCTGACTTCGTGATACTCACGTTTCAAACGAGGGTAGTAAGAGTGCGTCGGTGTGTCCAATGTTGAGATGTTAACACTATAACTGACACCACCAGATCTATTCAATTGGGACAAGATGACACACAATCATTCAGGTCAGACACTGAAACCACCAGATCAAACTCCGTTTGGACAAGATGACACACAATCAGTCAGGTCAGACACTGAAACCACCAGATCCACCTCTTTGGGACAAGATGACACACAATCAGTCAGGTCATACACTAAAACCACACGATCCATCTCACTGGGACAAGATGACACACAATCAGCCATGTCATACACTGAAACCACTAGATCCACCCCGTTGGGACAAAATGACACACAATCAGTCAGGTCAGACACTGAAACAACTAGATCCACTCCGTTGGGACAAGATGACACACAGTCAGTCAGGTCAGACACTGAAACCACCAGATCCACTCCGTTGGGACAAGATGACACACAATCATCCATGTCATACACTGAAACCACCAGATCCACCTCGTTGGGACAAGATGACACAAAATCATCCATGTCATACACTGAAACCACCAGATCCACCCAACTGAGACAAGATGACACATAATCATCCAGGTCATACACTCAAATCGACTAATCCACTCACTGGGACAAAATGACACATAATCAGTCAGGTCAGACACTCAAATCGACTAATCCACCCCGTTGGGACAAGATGACACACAATCAGTCAGGTCACACACTGAAACCACCAGATCCACCCCGTTGGGACATGATGACACACAATCATCCAGGTCATACACTCAAACCGACTAATCCACTCCGTTGGGACAGGATGACACACAATCAGTCAGGTCACACACTGAAACCACCAGATCCACCCCGTTGGGACATGATGACACACAATCATCCAGGTCATACACTCAAACTGACTAATCCACTCCGTTTGGACAAGATGACACACAATCAGTCAGGTCAGACACTGAAACCACTAGATCCACCCCATTGGGACAAGATGACACACAATCAGTCTGATCGCACACTGAAACCGACTAATCCGCTCCGTTGGGACAGGATGACACACAACCAGCCAGGTCATACACTGAAACAACCAGATCCACCCTGTTGGGACATGATGACACACAATCATCCAGGTCATACACTGAAACCACCAGATCCACCTCGTTGGGACAAGATGACACACAATCAGTCAGGTCATACACTCAAACCATACGATCCATCTCACTGGGACAAGATGACACACAATCAGTCAGGTCATACACTCAAACCACCAGATCCACCCAACTGAGACAAGATGACACATAATCATCCAGGTCATACACTCAAACCACCAGATCCACCCAACTGAGACAAGATGACACACAATCAGTCTGATTGCACACTAAAACCGCCAGATCCACTCCGTTAGGACAGGATGACACACAATCAACCAGATCATACACTGAAACCGACTAATCCACTCTGTTTGGACAAGATGACACACAATCAGTCAGTTCAGACACTGAAACCATCAGATTCACTCCGTTGGGACAAGATGACACACAATCATCCATGTCATACACTGAAACGACCAGATCCACCTCGTTGGGACAAGATGACACACAATCATCCATGTCATACACTGAAACCACCAGATCCACCCCACTGAGACAAGATCACACACAATCATCCAGGTCATACACTCAAACCGACTAATCCACTCCGTTGGGACAAGATGACACACAATCAGTCAGGTCAGACACTGAAACAACCAGATCCACTCCGTTGGGACAAGATGACACACAATCAACCAGGTCATACACTCAAACCGACTAATCCACTCTGTTGGGACAAGATGACACACAATCAGTCAGGTCAGACACTGAAACCACCAGATCCACTCCGTTGGGACAAGATGACACACAATGATCTATGTAATACTCTGAAACTACCAGATCCACCTCGTTTGGACAAGATGACACACAATCATCCATGTCATACACTGAAACCACCAGATCCACCCCACTGAGACAAGATGACACATAATCATCCAGGTCATACACTCAAATCGACTAATCAACTCCGTTGGGGCAAAATGACACATAATCAGCCGCGGGTCATACACTCAAACCGACTAATCCACTCCGTTGGGACAGGATGACACACAATCAGTCAGGTCACACACTGAAACCACCAGATCCACCCTGTTGGGACATGATGACACACAATCATCCAGGTCATACACTCAAACCGACTAATCCACTCCATTGGGACAAGATGACACACAATCAGTCAGGTCACACACTGAAATCACCAGATCCACCCCGTTGGGACATGATGACACACAATCATCCAGGTCATACACTGAAACCACCAGATGCACCCAATTGGGACAAGATGACACACAATCAGTCTGATCGCACACTGATACCGCCAGATCCACTCCGTTGGGACAAGATGACACACAACCAGCCAGGTCATACACTGAAACCACCAGATCCACCCCGTTGGGACACGATGACACAGAATCATCCAGGTCATACACTCAAACCGACTAATCCATTCCGTTGGGACAAGATGACACACAATCAGTCAGGTCAGACACTGAAACAACCAGATCCACTCCGTTTGGGACATGATGACACACAATCATCCAGGTCATACACTCAAACCGACTAATCCACTCCGTTGGGACAAGATGACACACAATCAGTCAGGTCAGACACTGATACCACCAGATCCACCCCATTTGGACAAGATGACACACAATCAGTCTGATCGCACACTAAAACCGCCAGATCCACTCCGTTGGGACAAGATGACACACAATCAGCCTGATCGTACACTAAAACCACCAGATCCACCCCGTTTGGACAAGATGACACACAATCAGTCAGGTCATACACTCAAACCACCAGATCCACCCCGTTTGGACAAGATGACACACAATCAGTCAGGTCAGACACTGAAACCACCAGATCCACCCCAGTGGGACAAGATGACACACAATCAGTCAGGTCATACACTGAAACCACCAGATCCACCCCAGTGGGACAAGATGACACACAATCAGCCTGATCACACATTCAAACCACCAGATCCACACCGTCGGGACAAAATGCGCACAATCAACCATGTCATACACTGAAACCTTCAAATACACCCTGCAACCATCTTCCCAAGGCAATGCCCTGCAACCCATGCTTGCCGTAAGAGGCGGGATTGGGTCGTCAGGCTCGCTGTCTTGGTTGGTGCATGTCTTATAAACATTATTACGTCTACGAGTTTATTTTAATAAAATTCCATTAAGAGTTCAAATGGTAGTTACTGTCTTAATCGAACTCCGACTGTGTCATACCAAAAGACGTTGAAAGATGGCACTTGTTATTACCCTGTCTGGCGCTCGGCATTAAGGGGCTAAAACAAGGACTTGTCGGCGCGGAGTCAGAATACTGTGTCTGAGTGGGGTATCCATGTTAAACTGCGGCATGGTATCTCAGTGGGCTAGCACTATGAAAGCAGCATTAGTCCGGACTTGTACAAGCAGCCACACACACACACACACACACACACACACACACACACACACACGTGCATACACACGTCTCTATATGAGTTCAATAATCTTGAAAGCGACGTGAAGATCAGCGGTAGGATTCGTCTTCAGCAACCCATGCTTGCCGTAAAAAGTGACTTTGCTTGTCGTAAGAGGCGACTTACGGGATTGCTGTCTTGGTTGACGCGTGTCATCTTATCCCAATGTGTCATAATGTCAATCGCTGGATTGTCTGGTCCAGACTCCATTATTTACAGACCACCGTCATATAGCTGGAATATTGATGAGTGCGGCGTCATACAACAAACAAAACATTATCTTCCCTCACAACAAATAGTTCGCGTTCAGTGTTGCCAGGGAAGAATGGAGATAATCATAACGTTTTTTTAGTGTTGAGCTCTCCTATCTGTAAATTTGACGGCGCTGAATTCGACATTTGATACATCACGCTGATTTTTAGTTCCATTTTTTTAAATAATTTATCGTCAACTCTACAGCAGAGTTCAAGACTGGAAACACAGTATGTTTATCTTCAAATAGTATCCTTTGTCAATAGACCAGTATGCACGATTCTTATTACCTGTCATTACATAATTGGATACATCCATCACACCACGGTAAACTGATTAGGTCACTTTTGAGGGCGGTGCTCTCATGTGTGGCCACTGGTCAAAGGTTACTGACCCAAGGTCATGCCTAAAGGTCAGTCAGTATTGCAAAGGGGACATAGTCACGTCATGACATTGAGACCCATTGACGTGGGCTACAGACACATAACACTTGGTATAAGGCCATTACTGACCTGTTTTGTTATTCCTTCATGATTTATTCACTACCATCTATGTTACTGACACACTGCGTGTAAACAAGCGCATGGTTAGCTATTCGGAAGTATCGATCGTATGTCTAACATCGTAATTCGTTAGATTTCTTAATCCTTAAATATAATTCCAGTACTTAATAAATACATTCGTTTTCAGTGTGGGCGCGTCAAATGGTTTTCACGATTATTTCTTTTATTGTCCATGTCTGAATTGTTTTATCGCGTATGTGAACACTGAAGGAATTGAATTCAGTATTGAATGCATATGTCCGCTAAAATGGAAGGTTACTGGTCATGTCTCATGTCAGCACCTCCAAGACGGAACAGACACATCATGCCCTTAACAGACCGCTTGACGTTGGCTTAAAGCACTTGAGAGTTGACTGACCTGTTTATCCCTGTTAAGTTCATCATCTGTTGATGCCCTTCTGGCAGTTACTCTCAGTCACAAGTGTTCTAACAAGTATGGCGCGTTGTAATTGGTTTTTTAAATGTATACTACTCAAAAGAAGTTCAAGAACACCCACAATTGGAAGCCTGTGTGCGGCCATGACAGATTTTTTAGCCTCTTTTGAGTAGTATATTATATACTATTCTAGCGCGTTATTAACAAATTCATCTGGTTTGGTTTATGAAATAACTTTCCCTTTTCCCTTTCTGTTTACATCTTCCCGAGGCAAGGGAGTTAACTGACTGTTAAAGTCCAGTTTCCACCCTTGCCGAACTAGGCTGGTATTATGGAGTTACATTTTGACTGGACTGACGAGTCTCTGCATAATGCAATCAAATTCGCGCAATGAAATCGAAATCCGGTTCGTAACTGTGATGCAGATTTCCGTCACTTGGAGGTTTTGCAAAGCATGTGCACCGCTAACTCGTTGTCAACAGATATTTTCTAAATCTCTCCATGTTTCTAATCAAGGTTTTATCACAATATAGATCTTGATTATCGATCAGATCGTGTTGACTGGGCGCCGCCATTTTGTTTGAAGCAAATGTAAGTGGTACGAGAGATGGAATTTGATTGGTCCATAGGAGGGGCACAAAAGGGACATAAGTCGTAATAGGCACTTGTGGCGCTACGATCGAGCCCAGGAATTCCAGCCTAGTTCGGCAAGGGTGGAAACTGGACTTTAAAAGTCAGTTAACTCGGGAAGATGTCCTGTTTAATGTTTAAGTTAGAACTAGTTCCAATCTCATGTGCGTACCCTGCCTGGTGAAAATGGTTTGAGAGTATCTGACAGTTGTTGTATTCCTCATCTCGATATTATCGCTGGGGGCTGGGTTATGGCATCTGGCAGGGTGTTTCTTGGCAGGTCAGCACCATGTTTGTGTCCGTGAGTGTCCACGTTGTCGTACACGTATGCAGCCTGCGCTACTTCGGACTCTCTTCCTTTGTCATACTGTCAAAGTGGCGTTGAACTACAATCATCATAACATATACTACTCAAAACAAGTTAAAGAACAGCCATAATTAGAAGGCTATGTGTTAAAATATCACCAGCCTTGACAGATTAACTATAGTCATATAAAAAAAAATTGTGTGTTCTTTAACTTCTTTTGAGTAGTATATATACTACTGGACAAAAGAAAGTTCACACATACAAATTGGATTTGACAAGAAACATTGCAAACGTTTTCAAAACGTTACAGTCCCCGAACCACTGCCAACATAAGGTCCACAATACAACTGTTATAACCGTATTAAATGCATCACCATCGAATAACCATTTCTTGCAGGGTTTTTCATTTTCACCATAAAGGGTGATGCATACTTTCTTTTGTCCGGTAGTTTAGTTAGACATTGTAATTAGTGTTCTGTGTGAAATCTAAATTTTACTGAGATCTTCCTCGATTGTCAAGGGTTTTATATCTCCAGTCCATTATGATAAATACCCTTGACCCACTCACTGCTTCGTTTCTGATATAACGTTTCCATTCATCGTCGTACTATTTGAATGGGGCTTATGACGAAGCGAAAGGACCAGGAATGCTTGTTATAATGGACAGGAGAGTTACTGCCCTGGGTAATCGAGGATGAACTATGACTTACGCTGTGAAATAACCCTGTCTACATTTCACACTCCTTATACCAAACTGTTGTTAAGTACCTCTAAACAAGGTGGTGAGGTGAAATAACGTTGCGTTCAAGATTATCGCACGTACACTTACTTACACATGTGTGTGTGCGTGCCTGCGTGCGTGTTTGAACAACTCCGAGCCGACCAGTCTTTGCTTTATATCCTTAATACTTAACGCCAGGTAGGGTTATAGCGTTACCATCTATTAACGTTTTTTGGGGCATTACAGTCTGCCTACCCCTGGACAAACGTTGCAAATATTCTCATCCGTACATGTATGACCAGTAACATAGCTGATGCATGTCACGGTAACACAATTGCGTGGATCGATGCTCATGATGTCAATCACTAGACTGTCTGGGCCAGATTCGACTTTTGAAGACCGCCGTCATGTAGCTGGAGCAATGCTGAGTGCGGCGTTAACCAATAATCAAACAAGCAACCAAACATCCATTCTCATCTTTTCTTAATGAACCAATAATACCTGACATGAAATTGTTTTTCAAAACTATCAAAACAAATCCCGTTTGATTCTGAAAGCGAATTTCTCGAAGGGAATCTAACACCTTCTCACACCGTACTTATGATCAATTGGCAGTCAGCTCGTCTAGTCGTCAAGTACATCAGTGTTTGATAATATTCCCAGGCCAAAACACGTGATCACCTGGACTGGGTCTAGACGAGCTCTACGCTACTCCACGTCTGGGTCTAAAAGACATGGCTGAATCTCACACCTGCACTAGTTCGGTTCAACATGGCCTTTAACCGAAAAAGCCCCTGACATCTCAAACAAGTACATTAACAATTGAAACCATAAAATGGCGTGAATACAGACTCGCTTTGGCGATGTGGGTGGTATCCTGAACTATGTTGTGGCTATGTGTCTGGATTGCGGGTGTTACATTCATCTCTAGGCTCCGCCCCTCGCGGAGGAATACATCAATCATTATCGTGTACTATGACGTCACGTCATTCATGGCGGTGTCCTGCCTCGCTCGCGGGGGCCAATGAACAGGGAGGAGAATACGCGGTAGCTCATCAGGAATATCGTACGATCTGATATCCGATGTCGTACGTTACTCTTGTTTTGGTGTGCGAATGACGACTTACTGACCCGTGTCGCCAGGGGATGAAAGGGGGGACAGGTAGCTATGGCTGATGCTACTAACGATGAGACGCGGAGTGATGTCTACCTGAAGTTGCATTCATTTTGCAAAGGCTCAACTTCCCCGTGTCGTTCTTGCATCAACATCGAAATATGTACATGTACGCTTATGAACGTATTGTTCATTAACATTGCAACATCAAATATTTTTCAGTCGACCACAGATAGTTTGTGTTTTTACCACATATACATAATTTAACTTTAACCAATGTAAAAAATATGGGTGAAATAGTGCTCTAGCACTGTAGCTCACCTGGACATGAATTCAAAACCTGCAGAAGTATCCTGATATATTCTGCTCATTCTGCCACGTGCACCTGATATGGCAGGACATATATATTGAGATATATGTAAATAAGGAAATCAAAATCTTAACTTTTCATTTAAAATCCCATGACCTTGAACTTTGTTCGCCTCATGATATGTGCCAATCTTCAACATTGTTGTGTGGCAGACATATTATGATGCGTTGTAACACATTTGGTTCAACAGATTCTCAGAAAAGGTAGAAAAAAAATGTTTTCGAACATCGTCTACCACAGCCAAAGCTCGACGCCAATGAAACATTACGTCGAATTAATGCCATTACTCTCATAAGATTGTATAAAGCTTTAGGGTTTCAAATAGAGATGTTTAATCTCTTGATATAATTAGATTTTGGGCAAAAGAAAGTATACACCCATGTTTGATGGTGACTAAAAATGAAACAAACAAGAAATGAAATGAGCTCTCTTGACATAAAAATGCAATTTGGTCAAGTCATATCATTATGGCAGCTTATGCATTCTGCCCAAACCCTAACACCCAAGAGATGTCTACACCCGAAAAATAAGACAGAACATGGCACGACTCTTAGAAATGACACCGTGTGGATGTCAAAAGGGAGTGAGTGAGTTGGGTTTTACGACGCTTTTAACAGTATTCCAGTTATATCGCGGCGTGTCAGCTTAATGTGGGAGGAAAGCCCGAAGTGATGCAGTGCCATCTAATCGTCATAGTGGACCATTCAAGGGCGACAACTCTTGATTTGATGAAACGAAATGAGGGAGAACCTTGTAGTGAGTGAGTGAGTGAGTGAGTTGGGTTTAACGCCGCTTTTAACAGTATTCCAGTTATATCGCGGCGCGTCAGCTTAATGTGGGAGGAAAGCCCGAAGCGATGCAGGTCTCAGGCGTTTACCACTTCGGTGAAACCCATGAGCACGGGTCTGGTGCTGACAAATCTAGAAACATAATCGGGGCGAACCGGGATTCGAACCCACAAACATAGATTTCTGGCGTGCCCAAGGGACGCAACTCTGCACAGCGAATCGTGGCACCTTAGACGACTGGGCCACCCGTGCCCCCCGGATGTCAAAAGCGTTCATTCAGAAATCTACGTTGGTAATCGACATCCCTGTGGGATAGAGAAGGAATACGTGATAAATACAATATGACACTTCGCACAAGAATTTGGCTCCTGGTCCAGCAAGCCAGACAAATTACCCTCACTGAACCACATTCACTGGAATACTGGTAATTAGACGATGACGTCATTGCAAGTCATTAGCCCCATTCACGGGGTCGTTTGATCAGCCTTATGTCGCTTCTCGCCATTGGATAGCCAACCTTAGGGTGTACGTACACTGAAGATCAACCTCTAACACACAGAAATGTGTAGCCAGTATTGCGGGATCGGGAATGAATAGGACCCGATGGCACTGACCCATAACGGTCGTGGATGCTAGGATGTTGTTTTCGTGCCGCTGTAAATGATACAATTGGTACACTTTCATGTTGCTTTGTGCGTAGTTGTGCTGTGGTTCACTCCCACTTCGAATAGATTGCTGCGTTATGAGGCGATCGCACTGAAGTCGCCGGGACATTAGCTTCGTGACGTCATCTGTTTCCGGTCGTGAAGCCTTTGCGTGGGATCTCGATCACGTCACATTTTGCTAAAAGTTTATATGAATCACATGTTTGCTTCTTATAATGTCGTTTTTCATCAGCGGACTAATTTAACTAATTTGTTTCTAAACAATCACAGACGTTCAGTTCAGTTTTTTTATCAGTTGGCCCAGTCGTCTAAGGCGCCGCAATTCGCTGTACAGAGTTGCGTCCCTTGGGCGCGCCAGAAACCTATGATCGTTTGTTCGAGTCCCGGTTCGCCTCATAATATTCCTAGGTCGTTCAGCACTATACCCGTACTCGCAGGTTTCACCAAAGTGAGAAACGTCTAAAACCTGTTTCACTTGGGGCTTTCCTCCCACATTAAGCTGACACGCCGCGATAAAACTGGAAAACTGTTCAAAGCAGCGTCCGACCCAACTCACTAACTTTTTCCCCATTTAGAAGTGTACTTTTTTTAGTGTTTTCACCTCCGCCCTGCGACCACCATCACCAGTCAGCGGGCAGGCTGCTCATTAGGTTTCACATGTTTCAGGGACATGGCAGTGAAGTTCATTGCATTGTCTGTGGCTGGTCCATCTAACGCAGTAACCTGTTTACCCAGCAGTGAGTGGGTACCCGGTAGGATGAGATGGTAATGTGGCTGTTAACCTTCTAGCGCCTCACAGGCAGCTTGGGTTGTATACTCCCCAGGGAGCTGAGAATGAAAATCGAGTGCTCACTGATCCATTGACCGGGGTAATACTAGTGTAGCACTATGAGCATCCACTCGGTGAATGGAATCTGGCACATTATAAATGCACTTATTATTATTATTGTTTAGGGTTACATGACATTATAACGCCTCATCTCAGCCTAAACACATACAAAACAAATCATCATGTATACACTGTAGATTCCGGGTAGAATTGGTTGTAGAATTAGTTGTATCCATGGGGATCCGGGGCAAGAACTATCTTTAACATACTTCATCCATCGTAACTTCTAAACTTTATAAAAGCTTAAGGCCGGATTGCGACTTTCGAAACTCTTCGTTATGTAACGAACACTCACTCACTCCATATATATTAGCAAAAAAAAACAAAGACAAATAATATACGAGTATTTAGGTGATTATTTATTCATAAATTAATGAGACATCGTATTACGAAGTATTGATCTACGCTATGTTCTAGTTATAGTGTTATAGTGATAGTTCTACGTATAGCATACTTTTTGACAGAAGATTTAAGAATCTACAACAGAAACATGGTTACTCTACTGGTACGACAATCCTTACAACATATTATCATGAACAAACTCTCAAAAATATCCATCAAAAATATTATGCTGAGCAAAACATACATTTTTACAATTGCCTCTTTACGTATAGGGTGGTATTTTTCAAGACGTTCTATATAAAAGTAAACATTTCAATTCATAAACAATATCACATAAACGTTATCACATTTCATATATTAATCCACGTGACCGGAAGTTCGTCCATCTTAGTTGGTCTTCTTCCGCTTTGATTCATCCTTGTCGCGCTCTTTGTGGATGAAGTCCTGGACGTTTGGAAGACCCTTAACTACGCATGCGCTAAGTGCGCTTCGATACAGGTTCATGTCTGTGGCGTCATACCTGTAGCAAAGGTAAAGTCATTTATTAATTTCATATCTTGAGATGAGGATAAGCGTGCTTACGTATTGTTGTTGTTTTCTTTGTAGGACATGGTATACAGTTTCGCTGAATGTATGGCTGGCACATTTTGTGTAAGTTTCAACTGATAGGCGTGTCTTCTTCTTAACGTATATATTTATAAACTGCCGGGCAAAAGTAAGTATAAACCCCATGTTTGATGGTGGCTAAGAATTATTCGATGGTGATGTGTTTTATACGGGTATAATACTTGTGTTTTGGACCTTTCGTTTGCAGTGTTTCGGCGACTGTTTTCATCCCAGTGAAGTTTTGATAACGTTTGTAAATCTCCGATCAAATCCAATATTTAAGTGTATACTTTTTTTGGCGTAGCAGTTATATTGATATTATGTTTACGAGTTTATATTAACAAAAGTCCATTAAGCATTCAAATGGGAGTCCCTGTCTAAATCGATCTCTGACTGCGTCAAACCAAAAGACGTTAAAAGATGGTACTTGTTGTTACCCTGCCTGGCGCTCGGCTTTAAGGAAATAAAACAAGGACTGATCGGCTCGGAGTCTGTATACTGTCTGAGTGGGGTATTAATGTTAAACTGCAGCATAAGACCTGAGTGGGCTAGCACAGTAAAAGCAGCATCAGTCCGGACTAGTACAAGCAGCCAAACACACACACGTGTATGCTCGTCGCTACATAAGTGCAATAATCTTGAACGCGACGTTGAAGCCATTTCACCTCACCTCAATTATTTGATTAATACGTAAACGCGTATATCTCCGGCTATTATGAAAGGAACAAGCATGACAGTTTAGGTGTCCGTTTTCATTCAATCCTGATAAACCTGACCGACAGCAAGTTTAATCGCTGATAAATATCTAAAAAAGGACACTGTTACGTGCTAAAAGGCGCAGATACAAGATTACTGTTCACACGATCCGCGCACCTAATCCTCTGAAAACATGCTGTGTTTTGTTTAAAAATGTATCGAGTGTTTCAGTAACGCGATTTGTATGTATACAATATGCCTGCGTACTTAAGAAAGAAAAAAATTAAAAAGAAACAATCTTCCCAGACAGTAAACAAGCTGTTATTCCCCGGTCTATGGTGCAATACGCACGACACGACCCCTCTCCAAAGAATGTCCCTTTAATCGGACACCTATTTACAACGTCATTCAAACACGATTTTGAATGAAACATGATGAAATCTTATGTGGTATCACGTGATCCTGAGCAATCCACAAATGATGTCCCATCTCAAGGCTTGTCATTTATTGAGAAGAATCGCCACCAAAGGGCGTTCGAGTCACCATCATTCAATAAATCACCCTAATGACAATTTCCGGGGGACAAAAGGCGACCCGTTGCATTGTCCGTGGCCAAACTGACGTGAAGGGGCGGGCAGCTGGGTCACTGGTTTCCACTCTACTGTACCGACGGGAACAGATACCCTTCAGTACAGCGGCGGTGCGTAGCGAAATCGGCAACACCGGAAGCGCTCGTTAAATCTACAACATCACTATCATCATCATCATCATCAGTGGTTAAAGCGTAAGCTCGTGACGTCAAATATCCTAAATTTTGGGGCCGAGTTATACATCTTGCATTCCTGAAACGTTTGTTGTTTAACGCCGCACACAGCAATAGTCCTGCTATATGATGGCGGTCTATAAATAATCGAATTTGGACCAGACAATCCAGTGATTGACATCATGAGCATCGATCTAGGCAACAGGGATGCGATGACATGCATCAACCAAGTCAGCGAGTCCGTATTGTATTGTCCTGTCCTGCCGATTTACATTTCGTAACCATGTGATTAAAACGTTCGCTAGTCACGACGAGAGCCTGGTGTCGAGGGGGTGGATTGTTTCTTGGGTGGAATGATGGTAGGTTGGTGGGTGAAGGCCCCCCCCCCCCCCCCCCCCCCATCCTGCTCTCCAACCCGAATTAGATTTGTTTGTTTGCTATATGACGGCGGTATGTAAATAATCGAGTCTGGATAAGATAATCCAGTGATTGATATCATGAGCATCGATCCACGCAATTGCGAAACGATGACATGCATCACCCGATTCCGTTAGTCGCATCTTACGACAGGCATGGGTTGCTGAAGACCCATTCTAACTCGGATCTCCACTGGTCTCAATCCGAATTATAATAGGTCACAAACAACCTATGCTCGTCCTAAAGTGGATCGGGCGATTATTGACTGGGTGACTTGTGTGTCATCCTACCCCGGCGGCGTGGGACGTTACTCATAATATCAGCCACTGGTTTGTCTGTTCCAGGCTGAAATTACATTCATTTACTTACCACTCATCGGTACTGGCATCGTAGCACTCGACGTTGAAGATGGTGGTGACGCCGTTGAAGCCTCCAATGGAGAAGATCATATCATCAATAACCTGAAACAGAGACACGTTAAGTTAACGTTAATTCGCCCAGCTTTAGATTCCGTTTATAGTCAGGTTTGAGTTCTACAAGGTTCTCCGGGGGCACGGGTGGCCCAGTCGTCTAAGGTACCGCGATTTGCTGTGCAGAGTTGCGTCCCTTGGGCACGCCAGAAACCTATGATTGTGGGTTCGAATCCCGGTTCGCCCCGATTATGTTTCTAGGGTTTCGTCAGCACCATACCCGTGTTCGTGGGTTTCACCGAAATGGTAAACATCTGAGACCTGCATCACTTCGGGCTTTCCTCCCACATTAAGCTGACACGCCACGATATAACTGGAATACTGTTAAAAGCGGCGTTAAAGCCAACTCACTCACTCACTCACTCACTCACTCACTACAAGGTTCTCCCTCATTTCGTTCCATCAAATCAAGAGTTGTCGCCCTTGAATGGTCCACTATGACGATTAGATTGCACTGTCTCATTGACACAGCCAGTTTGCCATTGGACGGAAAATTACATATTTTGACCTATCCTGGAAACAAGTTAAGTAATTTTCAACTTTCATCTGTACATACACACTTTGCTCCCTATCGCAAAGCGGCTGTCGGGTAGCCTCGTCACGCCGGAGGCCCGTGTTCGAATCCCCATATGGCTACAACGTGTGAAGCCAATTTCTGGTGTCCCCCGGTGATATTGCTGGAATATTTCTAAAAGCGGCGTAAAACCATACTCTCCCACTCACTCTCCATCGCTCAAAAACTTTCAAATAGCATTATGGGGGTCTACAAATTGTCCCCGAAAAACTATGAAGTCACTGTGCTCATCATACACGTGTTGGAGTGGAGTGAGTGGAGATGGTTTCACACATTACTCGTTTGGAGAATCGAACCCAAGACTTAGGTGTGGCGAGCGATCGCTCTACCCACTAGGCCACGCCCCCGCCCCGTATAAAGGTACCCTAGGCATCCTTAACAGGAAAACGCCGATAAAGCAGCTAAACTATCCCTCAAAATCCCAGAAATAAGCTTAAACTTACCCATCTCAAAATCAGAAATTAAAAGTGTAAACAAGCAAAAAATCACCAAAAAATGGCATAACCTATATCTAAACTCAAATAGCCAAATCAAAAAAGTGCTCAGCAAACCACTAACCAAACCAAAAATTCTCCATCCATCCAAAAAAATCGACAGAGTAATCACTAAACTCCAAACAGGACACACCAACCTAAATAACCACCTAAAAAAAAATTAAAAAACACACTACAGGTAACTGCCCACACTGCAAACAACCAGAAACCCCAGAACACGCACTCATCCACTGCACACACTACCTAACACATCGAACCGCATTACAAACCACCCTCAATCTAAACAAGGCTCTAACTCTAGAAGCAATACTAAACCCACAAAATAAACTAGAAAACTTCAAGGCCTTAGGCGTATTCTTAATCAAAACGGAACTAATAAAACGCATCTAAAAACACAATAACTCACCAAATCAAAATCACATAAACAAACAAACATCCACCATACCCAGCTCCCTTAGTTCTCCTCCCCAATCCCATCGGCATCTATTCCAAATCTCAAAATTCCCAAATTCTATATAAGCAACCCCTAAAACCCCCCTCTTGGGTTGCACAGACCACCTTCGCCCCTTTCGGAAACACATTAAATGGCCTGGCCGGGCCCGTGTGCGAAATACGCATCAGTCGGAAAGCGCACGTTAAATCTCCAAAGTAAGTAAGTAAGTAAGTACTTAACAGGGGACCGCCTCTGTGGTCCAGTGGTAGAGCGTCCGCCCGGAGAGGGGAAAGTCCGGGGTTTTATCCCCGGCCGCGTCATACCAAAATACGTTAAAAGATGGCACTTGTTGTTACCCTGTCTGGCGCTCGGCATTAAGGGTCAAAAACAAGGAAAGGTCGGCTGGGAGTCAGTATACTGTGTCTGAGTGGGGTATTCATGCTAAACTGCGGCATGGTATCTCAGTGAGCTAGCACTATAATTCGGCATCAGTCCGGACTAGTACAAGCAGGCACACACACGTGCATGCACGTCGCTATATAAGTGCAATCTTGGACGCGACGTGAAACCCAATTTCACCTCACCTCACCCATTAGAGAGCCTAACAGGTTGAAGGTCATCCCTCCTGTCGGTACACGCGTTACCTTGAAACAGCTATCGATCTATTTCCAGTCAAGTCTGTACATTTTAATATGATCAACTGTTTCTTCAGCACACACACACACACACACACACACACACACACACACACACACACACACACATATATATATATGTATATTGTAGAAAAGTCATAATCTTCATACAATATTATCTTTTGTCAAAAACATCAACAAAACATTAATTTCATACTGGACAATTTGATCACAAATCAACCCGTATGAACAGAACAGCAAACTATTCTCAACAGAATTATATTCTCAAACATGGACTGCCGCTTGTTTTTTCGCCAAGTTTCATAACGTTCTTGCCAACAAACACATGTGATGATGCAACCCTCTGGTATTACCCTAAACACAATAGCGTCCCTTTGAAACAACCCGACGAAAACACTTGAAAGTCGAGTTTCAGACACGAGCCACGTGGCACCCATCATCAACCCCGCCCACCAGTGCCGGGTCACGTGGTACGTCTGTCTCTCTTCCCAGGTGCAACCGCTTGGCATGATCAAAACCACAATGGCTCTTTTTATAACAATAGATTGAGAATTTTTGTGGTTGGGTCACACTGACACAAATAGTCGGCGTAATTGTAATGGCTTTCAGGTCCCAGGAATGATGTGATGTTTCTTTATAGATCCAAAAGTACTCCAGACGCTCAAGCTTATTCCATATGGAGTTGATTTGAAAACGCATTCGTCGCACTTAAACACACCTTCTTTAGGTTATCGTATATTTAGCAAAATATAGCAAAATATCAGTTTTTGCCTCCTTGTGTATACTTCAAAGACTCAACTTAAATGCTCGTAACTTAGCACTTTAGTTTTGTTTGCTTTTTAAAGTATACTATACGATTGATTATTTTTTATTACAATTGATCGTAGTCGTAAAGAGCGTCCGCAGCGGAATGTCGTGGTTTCGATCCCCGGCTGCGTCAAAACATCCATGAGACGTTAAAAGATGGTACTTGTTGTTACCCTGCCTTGCGCTGATTATTAATGGGCTAAAAAGGACCGGTCGGCTCGGAGTCAGTATACTGTGTCTGAGTGGGGTATTCATGTTAAACTGTGGCATGTTATCTCAGTGGGCTAGCACTATAAAACTGGCATTAGACCGAACTAGTACAAGCAGAAACACACAATCACACACACACACACACACACACAATCACACACACACACACACACACACACACAATCACACACACACACACACACACACACACACACACACACACACACACACACACACACACACACACGTGCATGCACGTTGCTAGATAAGTGCACTAAACATGGACGCGACGTTAAACCCCATTTCAACATTTTTTAGATTTGGTTTGTGAAGAAACATTCCTCGGCAGTACATTCACAAGGTGGTGTTTTGTTATAATACAAAATATATTCTCTCTTGGTTTGTTGGTTTGTTTTTTAACGCCGCACTTAGCAATATTCCAGCAATATGACGGTGGTCTGTAAATAATCGAGTCTGGACCAAACAATCCACTGATTGACATCATGAGCATCGATCCACGCAATTGGATTGGGATATGATGACATGTATCAACCAAGTCAGCGAGCCTGACTCCCGGTAAGGCAAGCATGGTTTGCTGAAGACCTATTCTACCCCTGATATCTTCACGGGTCATATTCTTTCTAAGTGCACATGAACCCATTGTTCCTGCTAGAATAGGACCGCCTCCGTGGTCTAGTGGTAGAGCGTCCGCCCGGAGAGGGGAAGGTCCGGGGTTCGATCCCCCGCGTCATACCCCAAAACGTTAAAAGATGGTACTTGTTACCCTGTCTGGCGCTCGGCATTAAGGGTCAAAAACAAGGACTGGTCGGGTCGGAGTCAGTATACTGTGTCTGAGTAGGGTATTCATGGTATCTCAGTGCGGCATGGTATTTCAGTGGGCTAGCACTATAAATCGGCATCAGTCCGGACTAGTACAAGCAGCCACACACACACACACGTGTATGCACGTCGCTATGTAAGTGCAATAATCTCGGACGCGACGTTAAAACCAATTTCACCTCACCTCCTGCTAGAATATTTCCTTTATGCATTTAAGGTCTCGAAAGTATATACAGTTGTATCACCATAAACTAAATTCAAAACATAAACTTGAAAGGTAACAGTATATTTTAACAGACTACGAATTAATTTAGAGCTTAAATAATGTCTGGTGCTGTGGATTGACTTGGTTACGTCATAAAAAGAGGACACTTTGACCTGGCTATATTCCAGACTTTTCACAATGGCTTTTTCTGTTCCACGAGTCTAGACAAAATATGTGAAAGAAATTTACCACATAAACATCACGTGTACCGTATATGCATGCTGTCCCAGACTTTGTACAAACAAGATGTTAGTGCAGTTGAATGTATGTCTTACGTTTGTAAATACGGCAATTTCTTTCCATTCAGCCGTTAACCAAGTTCACCTTTCAAGTGCATAACACAGGCGGTGAATTAACCATGCGCGTACAAATATTGAAACGTTACTGATTTTTTGGTAAATTTGAAATGAATTCGCAGCCTATTTTAACAACAAGCAGTCAGATACTACTGCCGATTAACTCGGAGGGTTAATCTTCACACTGCTGTGTCGTAGCGCGTCGCACCTTCACAATACCTTGTTACTTGATTTTACTCCATAATAGTAGTTTATGTACATAGATAAACCTCGTTTAAATACACAGTAGAGCCTCATGTATATATACAGAACCTCGTTAATATGGACAGTGGAACCTCGTTAATATACACAGTGGAACCTCATGTATGTATACAGTAGAACCTCGTTAATATGGACAGTGGAACCTCGTTAATATACACAGTGGAACCTTATGTATATATACAGTAGAACCTCGTTAATATGGACAGTGGAACCTCGTTAATATACGCAGTGGAACCTCGTGTATATATACAGTAGAACCTCGTTAATACGGACAGTGGAAGCTCGTTAATGTACACAGTGAAACCTCGTTAATATACACAGTGGAACCACGTTAATACACACAGTGGAACCTCGTTAATATACACAGTGGAACCTCGTTAATATACACAGTGAAACCTCGTTAATATACACAGAGGAACCTCATTTATGTATACAGTAGAACCTCGTTAATATACGCAGTGGAACCCCGTTAATATACACAGAGGAACCTCATTTATGTATACTGTTGATCCCCATTAATATACACAGTGGAACCTCGTTAATATACACAGTGAAACCTCGTTAATATACACAGTGGAACCTCGTTAATATACACAGTCGAACCTCGTTAATATACACAGTGGAACCTCGTTAATATACACAGTGGAACCTCGGTAATATACACAGTGGAGCCTAATTTATGTATACAGTTGATCCCCATTAATATACACAGTGGAACCCCGTTAATATACACAGAGGAACCTCATTTATGTATACTGTTGATCCCCATTAATATACACAGTGGAACCTCGTTAATATACACAGTGGAACCTCGTTAATATACACAGTGAAACCTCGTTAATATACACAGAGGAACCTCATTTATGTATACAGTAGAACCTCGTTAATATACACAGTGGAACCTCGTTAATATACACAGTGGAACCTCGTTAATATACACAGTGGAACCCCGTTAATATACACAGAGGAACCTCATTTATGTATACAGTTGATCCCCATTAATATACACAGTGGAACCTCGTTAATATACACAGTGGAGCCTCGTGAAAACAAACAGTGGAACCTTATTCATACGTGCTGTACAACCTTGTTAATATACAAAGTGGAATCAAGTTTACATACACAATGAAACCTCGTGGAACAGTGGAACTTCGTTAATATAAACAGTGGAACATCATTTATAAATACTGTGGAACATCGTTAATTTACACAGTGGAAATAGTGGAACTACCATACTGTACAGAACTACCATACTGTATAGAGATTCCATACTGTACAGAGCTACCATACTGTACATAGCTACAGAGCAGCCATACTGTACAGAACTACCATACTGTACAGAGCTGCCATACTGTACAGAGCTGCCATACCGCACAGAGCTACCATACTGTACAGAGCTACCATACTGTACAGAGCTACCATACTGTACAGAATACCATACTGTACAGAGCTGCCATACTGTACAGAGCTACCATACTGTACAGAGCTGCCATACTGTACAGAACTACCATACCATACAGAGCTGCCATACTGTACAGAGCTGCCATACTGTACAGAGCTACCATACTGTACAGAGCTGCCATACTGTACAGAGCTACCATACTGTACAGAGCTGCCATACTGTACAGAGCTGCCATACTGTACAGAACTACCATATCATACAGAGCTACCATACTGTACAGAGCTGCCATACTGTACAGAGCTACCATACTGTACAGAGCTGCCATACTGTACAGAACTACCATACTGTACAGAGCTGCCATACTGAACAGAGCTGCCATACCGCACAGAGCTACCATACTGTACAGAGCTGCCATACTGTACAGAACTACCATACCATACAGAATTACCATTCTGTACAGAGCTGCCATACTGTACAGAGCTGCCATACTGTACAGAACTACCATACCATACAGAATTACCATTCTGTACAGAGCTACCATACTGTACAGAGCTGCCATACTGTACAGAGCTGCCATACTGTTCAGAGCTGCCATACCGCACAGAGCTACATTACTGTACAGAGCCACCATACTGTACAGAGCTACCATACTGTACAGAGCTGCAATACTGTACAGAGCCACCATACTGTACAGAGCTACCATACTGTACAGAGCTACCATACTGTACAGAGCTACCATACTGTACAGAACTACCATACTGTACAGAGCTACCATACTGTACAGAACTACCATACTGTACAGAGCTGCCATACTGTCCAGAGCTGCCATACTGTACAGAGCCACCATACTGTACAGAGCTGCCATACTGTACAGAGCCACCATACCGTACAGAGCTGCCATACTGTACAGAGCCACCATACTGTACAGAGCTGCCATACTGTCCAGAGCTGCCATACTGTACAGAGCCACCATACTGTACAGAGCTGCCATACTGTACAGAGCCACCATACCGTACAGAGCTACCATACTGTACAGAGCCACCATACTGTACAGAGCCACCATACTGTACAGAGCTGCCATACTGTCCAGAGCTGCCATACTGTACAGAGCCACCATACTGTACAGAGCTGCCATACTGTACAGAGCCACCATACCGTACAGAGCTGCCATACTGTACAGAGCCACCATACTGTACAGAGCTGCCATACTGTACAGAGCCAACATACTGTACAGAGCTGCCATACTGTACATAGCTGCCATACTGTACAGAGCTGCCATACTGTACAGAGCCACCATACTGTACAGAGCCACCATACTGTACAGAGCTGCCATACTGTACAGAGCTGCCATACTGTACAGAGCCACCATACTGTACAGAGCTGCCATACTGTACAGAGCCACCATACTGTACAGAGCCACCATACTGTACAGAGCTGCCATACTGTACATAGCTGCCATACTGTACAGAGCTGCCATACTGTACAGAGCCACCATACTGTACAGAGCCACCATACTGTACAGAGCTGCCATACCATACAGAGCCACCATACTGTACATAGCTGCCATACTGTACAGAGCCACCATACTGTACAGAGCTGCTATACTGTACAGAGCCACCATACTGTACAGAGCTGCTTTACCATACAGAGCCACCATACTGTACATAGCTGCTATACTGTACAGAGCCACCATACTGTACAGAGCTGCTATACTGTACAGAGCCACCATACTGTACAGAGCTGCTATACCATACAGAGCCACCATACTGTACATAGCTGCTATACTGTACAGAGCCACCATACTGTACATAGCTGCTTTACTGTACAGAGCCACCATACTGTACATAGCTGCTATACTGTACAGAGCCACCATACTGTACAGAGCTGCTATACTGTACAGAGCCACCATACTGTACAGAGCTGCTATACCATACAGAGCCACCATACTGTACATAGCTGCTATACTGTACAGAGCCACCATACTGTACATAGCTGCTTTACTGTATAGAGCCACCATACTGTACATAGCTGCTATACTGTACAGAGCCACCATACTGTACAGAGCTGCTATACCATACAGAGCCACCATACTGTACATAGCTGCTATACTGTACAGAGCCACCATACTGTACATAGCTGCTTTACTGTACAGAGCCACCATACTGTACAGAGCTGCTATACCATACAGAGCCACCATACTGTACATAGCTGCTATACTGTACAGAGCCACCATACTGTACATAGCTGCTATACTGTACAGAGCCACCATACTGTACAGAGCTGCTATACTGTACAGAGCCACCATACTGTACAGAGCTGCTATACTGTACAGAGCCACCATACTGTACAGAGCTGCCATACCATACAGAGCCACCATACTGTACAGAGCTGCTATACTGTACAGAGCTGCCATACTGTACAGAGCTACCATACTGTACAGAGCTGCCATACTGTACAGAGCTACCATACTGTACAGAGCTGCCATTCTGTACAGAGCCACCATACTGTACAGAGCTGCCATACTGTACAGAGCTACCATACTGTGCAGAGCTGCCATACTGTACAGAGCTGCCATACTGTACAGAACTACCATACTGTACAGAGCTGCCATACTGTACAGAGCCACCATACTGTACAGAGCTACCATACTGTACAGAGCTGCCATACTGTACAGAGCTGCCATACTGTACAGTGCTACCATACTGTACAGAGCTGCCATACTGAACAGAGCAACAGAGCTACCATACTGTACAGAGCTGCCATACTGTACAGAGCCACTATACTGTACAAAGCTGCCATACTGTCCAGAGCTACAGAGCTACCAATCCTCCCAGAGCTACAGAGCTACAAAAGTGTACAGAGCTACCATACTGTACAGAGCTGCCATACCATACAGAGCCACCATACTGTACAGAGCTGCTATACTGTACAGAGCTACGATACTGTACAGAGCTGCCATACTGTACAGAGCTACGATACTGTACAGATACCATACTGTACAGAGATAACATACTGTACAGTTACCATACTGTACAGAGCTACCATACTGTACAGAGCTGCCATACTGTACAGATATACCATACTGTACAGAGATACCATACTGTACAGTTACCATACTGTACAGAGCTACCATACTGTACAGATATACCATACTGTACAGAGCTACCATACTGTACAGAGTTACCATACTGTACAGAGCTACCATACCGCACAGAGTTACCATACCGCACAGAGCTACCATACTGTACAGAGTTTCCATACTGTACAGAGCTACCATACTGTACAGAGCTACCATACTGTACAGAGCTACATAGCTACCATACTGTACAGAGCTACCATACCGCACAGAGTTTCCATACCGCACAGAGCTACCATACTGTACAGAGCTACCATACTGTACAGTGTTACCATACTGTACAGAGCTACCATACCGCACAGAGCTACCATACTGTACAGAGTTTCCATACTGTAGAGAGCTACCATACTGTACAGAGTTACCATACTGTAAAGAGCTACCATACTGTACAGAGCTACATAGCTACCATACTGGACAGAGCTACCATACTGTACAGAGTTTCCATACTGTAGAGAGCTACCATACTGTACAGAGCGACAGAATCCGTATACAGTCTCAGCAGGCATAAAGATGAAATGTCAAAGTGCTTCGGGACTCGAGGGCTAGTGTCAGACTGGATGTTATTCATGAAATGTTTTCATACACTGGTAGCACAATGATCAAAATATATTAATCTGTTTCGTCAATAACGACAATACTCTTCATTGTCGTGAATGCCCTAAGTTACGCGTGTAAAAGTGTGGCTGGTCCCTGACTCGATCCGTTGCTTGTATCTAGTTGTTTGTTGATTTCTTTTGGTTTAACGCTGCAATCAGCAACATTCCAACTATATGACGATAGCCTGATACATAGACATGCATCAACCTTGTCAGCGAGCCTGACCACCCGATCCCGTTCGGCGCCTCTTACGACAAGTATGGGTTGCCGAAGACCACTTCCAGCCCTGATCTTCACAGGGGACTTGTGCCTAGAGTTGTATTGGACTGAGATATTGCATATCACATAATTTAAGCGCATACCTGCGCCAAGAATGTTTCAAACTTGACAAAAACATTATTTAAGTAAAAATAACCCTAACGATATGACACAACTTCCAATATGCAGTGTTTCGTTTCTTTTCACATTTTACTGTCGCTTCTTTATATTCAGATCTCGTATTGCGTTGGGTTTTACGGCGCTTTCAGTAACTGTCCAGCAATATCACTGCGCGGAACAACAGAAATGGACTTCACACATTGTACTCATGTGGGAAATCGAACCCGGGCCATCGGCGTGAAGAGCGAACACTTTAACCACTGGGCTCCCCGACCGCCCTTGTTTGACAAGAAAACAAAACGTGAAGGGTTACATCAAACTGGAAAACGGGAACGACTTAAAAGTACCCTCAGGACCAGTCCATGTTTTGTTTGTTTGTTTGTTTGTTTGCTTGTTTATTTGCTTGTGTGTGTGTGTTTGTGTGTTTGTTGTTTAACGCCGCACTCAGCAGTATTCCAGCTATGACAGCGGTCGGTAAATAATCGAGTATAGACCAGACAGTCCTGTGATTGACATCATCAGCATCGATCTACGTAATTGAAATACGATGATATGCATCAACAAAGTCAGCGAGCCTGACCACCCGATCCCGTTAGTCGCCTCTTTCGACAAGCATAGTCGCCTGTTACGGCAATCTTCGGTTGCTGAAGACCAATTCTACCCCGGATCTTCACGGGTCATGTCGAGTATAATTGTACTAATATGGTTTAACATGCTTGTTCGGATAGAATGTTGTCTGTTCGACAACATAATGTTCGTTATAGATTAAAACAGGGAGGGCGGTGAGGTAGCCCAGTGGTTACACCCTTGACTCATCACGCCGAAAACCGGGTTCTATTCTCCTGTTTGTACTATGTGTGGTGGCTATTTATGATGCCCCCGTTGTGAGATGGCTACGTTATTGCTTGAGGTGGCGTAAGACCCAAACCAATCATTATTCTATTATGAATTTGGAAATTATTAGTTTCTTATTGGTCAATCAGAGGCTATTAAATCACAATAAACCCCCTCTGATTGAAACAGCTGGTTTGACGGCCGCATCACCGCGGAAGCTAATATTCACAAAATAGTACTTGTTTCAGTCATTGTCGGCAGGTGTATTTAAGTAATTATACCTACAATTATAGGTTACAAAATGCAAAGTTGTGATTACTACAATATTCAAATAATGTGTGGCAATACATTTCGTGCAGAAAACAGGATAGAAATCTTCAAACCGCGCTATATTCAACATTTGAAACCTCACGCTGTGCGTTCGGTTCCAAATTATATTTAGCACGGTTAAATCTGCAGGTAACCTACACTACGTTGAAAACACAGTATGTTTATCTCCTAATCAACGGAAAAATGAAATTACGAATCTTAAAACACCGAAACATAAGTCCTTTGATTGTTGGTTCCCTACCTCGATAGCAAAGTTGCTCCTAGGGTTGTACATCTCAGGGATCGTCTGCCAGGTGTTGGTCTGCGGGTTGAACCTCTCGCCTGTATTCATCCGCGTGATGCCGTTGAAACCCCCAAGGGCGTACACGCAGCCCCTGTAGGCGATCACCCCGACGCCGCTCCGTCTGTTGCGCATGGGGGTGATGAGAGTCCACTGATTCGTGATGGGGTCGAAACACTCCGCCGTGTTCAGGCACTCCTGTCCGTTAAACCCTCCGCAGATGTAAATTTTACCTGCACAGATGAAAATAGTGCGTGATATTTCCATTCATTGGAAACGGTTAAGTCTTTGATTGGCATTAAGAAGTTGGCAAAACCTGAAGTTGCTATGGATAATAACTTCTGTATGGCTTGTAATGCATGACGTCACAGAGCTAGTTCTTGCCCATTCACTAGGTGTTTAGATTCTTTGATTGCAGGTAGCTAAACCAACACATTTAGTTTACACGACCTTTATCGTTTACATGTAAATCAAACATACTGACACTGTCCATGTAATATCTCATAATATCTTCTTCATGAGACGCAATATTATTAGACTGCCACTTAATCGGAGCCTACCATCCGGAACACTGGGCTGTCCGCAGGTACCGGTGGCCCAGACGACAGGGGGCCGCAAATCGCTATCCGAGGTGCGTCCGCACGCTAGGCCCCTCTGGGGGGTTCGAAACCTAGGTTCACTTTCATTACAATGCTCGGTCTGACAGCACCAAATCCGTATCCGTGGCTTTTCCCAAAATGGCAAAATATTTTAGACCTCATCTCTTTAAACTTTCCTCACACAAATGGCTGATCCGCCATAACTAAAATACTGTTCAGTGCGGCTCACTCACTCACTCACCCACCCATTCGCTCACTCACTCACTCATCCATTCGCTCGCTCACTCACTCACCTTCCAAAGTGGTGGCGCTGGCGTCGCTCCTCTGGTGGTTCATGGGCTGCACCAGACTCCACTGGTTGTTTTTCTTCAAGTACCTCTCGGCTGTGTTCTGTCGCACGTGACCATCAAATCCCCCCATGGCGTAGATAAACTTGTCAAGAACAGCCACGCTGACATAGCATCTGAGAAAACATGTTGAAGATTACAAAACGCGGGACTCATTCCATTGATCCAACAAAGAACATATTCATGTATGTATAGCCGATAACACAACGACTTCCGCGTCTAGTTCAACAAGTGTCCATGTTATTGCAATCTGATTCATAACTATTGCGTACCCGTGAAGGTCCGGGTTAGAATAGGTCTTCAGCAACCCATGCTTGCCGTAAAACGTGATTATGCTTGTCGCAAAAGGCGACTAAAGGGATCGGGTGGTCAGGCTCGCTGACTTGGTTGAAGCATGTCATCGATCCCAATTGCGTGGATCGATGCTCATGATATTAATCACTGGATTGTCTGGTCCAGACTCGATTATTTACAGACCGCCGTCATATAGCTGGAATATTGCTGAGTGCGGCGTTAAACAACAAACCAACAACAACAACATAACTATTGCGTCAATCCAGCGATGTTGCTGACATAGTCGGGGTTTTTCGTGTGTGCTTTGAGTATTTGGTGGCAGTCGAGCAGAACCAAGATTTTCCCTATGAGTTCCGTCCTTTTGTAGGATAAAGGGATCCGCTGCGTTCTCGGATCAAAATATTCGATATGTTTAGTGTTTGGCGGAGGACGAGCAGGGCCATGTACGGGATATAAGCTGAAGCACCTCGCTATGCACAGGTCCGTACCTTAACAACTGTAGGATCCACTAGACGTTGATTCAAAATCCCGGATCAAAATATTGGACTGAATTATCACTGTCTGTTATGCTCATGGTATTTTGTTTTACCGACCCGGCAAAGTTCTATGACCTGTGCGTCACTATATATTAGGCCGGCTTTCCTCCCACATTAAACTGACACGCCGTGAAATTAAAAATTACTAAATACCAGATCCATTCAAGAGAATGCCAACCCCCTTTTGAAATGCCGGATGCCGGGCCCTGTTAGTGGCAATCTGGAAGCTGCAGTTCTGTATGCTGGATGCCGTGAAATGTTTACTGGTATCTGGTACGCGGATGTCCAGATCTCAAGCATAGTCGTGCATTCTATGTGGAAATCCCAGTCTAATATCTACCTATATCGACCATCTAGTGTACAGTGAAATGATTCAAGAGTAGCTAAATTTTGATAGAAATATGTAACTCCGTTTAAATTCAAAAGGAGCCCCAGTGATATGGGAGTGTCTGAACCTGGAGGAAATCTACCTTGCTTTATTTAGGGTCATATAGCATTACAATAAAACCAAGCTAGGCCGGTTGCATGGAGTGAGTGAGTGAGTGAGTATGGTTTTACGCCGCTTTTAGCAATATTTCAGCAATATCACGGCGGGGGACACCAGAAATGGGCTTCACACATTGTACCCATGTCGGGAATCGAACCCGGGTCTTCGGCGTGACGAGCGAACGCTTTAACCACTAGGCTACCCGACCGCCCCCGGTTGCATGGAAAACAAACGCTTCAAATGAATCCTTAGAATGAAACAATTTTTTATTTTTAAAACTTCCTGTGAAGTGACATTCCTTGTTTTGGAGGTGCGTAAGGGTGTAAGGAAATATAAGTAAACGATGATTGATAGTACATGTTTATAGTACACATTTAGGAACAACCCGTTTATCATCCCCTGATCTGCTATATGCAATGAAAATTGACACCATAAAGTTGGTTGGTTGGTTTGTTGTTTAACGCCGCACTCAGCAATATTTCAGCTAGGCCTATATGACAGCGGGCTGGACCAGACAATCCAGTGATTAATATCATGAGCATCGATCCACGCAATTGGGATCGATGACATGCATAAACCAAGTCAGCGAGCCTGACCACCCGATCCCCGGTTAGTCGCCTTTTACGACAAGCATAGTCACCTTTTACGGCAAGCATAGGTTGCTGAAGACCTATTCTACCCCGGATCTTCACGGGTCCACACCATAAAGACATATGCATGATGATCATTTAAAAAAACTGTCGAAGCATGTGTCTTTTTTGTCTTCAGATTATTTCCGCAATTAGATTATTGTTTTCAGTGGTTGAGTGCAACTGCTCTAACTTGTTTATCCAGAATTTGTTAAGCAATGTGATCTTACTTAAGATTATGCATAGATCCATATTAATCAAATGCAGCTCATGCACATGGATTTCAAACATGCTATATAAGAACGGTAGGTGACGATGTGTAGAAACTCACAGACATTTTCTTAACCGTTCATGTATAGATGTTACAACTGATCACATAAATCGGTCTTTAACATTGGCACTCAGAAATTGTTAGACTCAGGCAAAGAAATCCTAAACTGTTGTTTTAACAGCATATCGAGCAGTGATTGTGGCAAGCGATGTAATATATCTCCTATCGCAACCTTATCGCTAAGCTTTAAAAATACTCTATATCGGTTTATATACACATTTAGGCTGGCAACAGCTAATATACATACGAAGGATATTAATTATCTGCAAACGTTTCCAAAGTAACGCAAACAACCATTTTGTTTTCTCTCTCAAAGGGACACTACTCTATCGGTCTCTTTTATTAGAGATCTTTCGGCCGATAACAAAGTTCGGATAAGTTCGATCCCAAATCAGTCATTATTTTACATTATCTGATATTTAAATCGACAATTTTTATGAAAATTATCTTAACAAGACAGAATATCTATGTCCACCTTGATATGTTTCTATCAAGACAAGTGTGAAGAAACTAGCACGGACTGTTCTCAGTCATAAATGATGCTGTTTTGGTGATACAAACGTGAACAAAACTCTTCGCATGATGACACATATATAACTTCAACAATAGACAAAGGATGATTTGCTTGTGGTTTAACATAGTAGTCAGCAATTATCAAGCTAATATTACACCTGTAAATAAACGGGCTCGTAAACCAGTGATTGATATTATGAGCAACGTCCACGCCGTCGTGGAACGATTACACGCAATCATTTAAGTCACACAGCTTACAATCAAATCCATTTAGTCGCCATGCGTACATGTAGGTTTCTGGGGACCAAACTCGGAATCCCACGTAGGGACAACATAATTTTAGCATCCAAGTATAACAGTATCTAACCTCTTTGCATTCATGGGTGCTGCCTCCGTCCACTGACTGTTGATGGGGTTGAAAACCCTGACGCTGTTGAAGTATTCCATGCCGTCAAAGCCGCCTATGACGTAGATGTGTTGGTCGAGGGCTACGGTGCCGTGGTAGGCGCGAGGACCTGGTCGTATCGGAACATGTATGTATTCAAGTATAAACTACCTCTCATACGATGCTCGGTCAATTCGACACAGGGATTTCCCTGAACTGGACAGAATGTCCGATGCACAGGAACAGTATTATTTAAACATCGGTTCAAACATGCAATATCTGCTAACCAGAATCCACATGTATGTACACAAAAGTAGTCCTCGTCAGTGTGTGTGTGTGTGTGTGCGTGCGTGCGTGCGTGCGTGCGTCTCTGTGTGTGTCTGTCTGTGTCTGTTGTTGAGTGTGTGTGTGTGTGTGTGTGTGTGTGTGTGTGTGTGTGTGTGTGTGTGTGTGTGTGTGTGTGTGTGTGTGTGTGTGTGTGTGTGTTCAAAGTATCTACAAATGTATCCTCAACATACATAGTGTTATGTAGGCACGCAAATTTGTTCCTTTTAAATCTAATAAAGCTCGCATTGTGTGGCGAAAAAGACTTCTAAACCGTACTGAACTCTTTCGAATTCAAGGTCGAAACAAATGAGATATGTATCTTACCGGTGTCAACGTTGTTTGAGACAATCCACCTGTCTGCCCGCGTGTCATACGTTTCCACCATGTTAGTGGGAGACCCCCCACTCCACCCACCAATTACAAACAAGATCTCGTGAGGCACGCGAGGTTTGGCGAGAGGGTTGTTGAGGTCGACCTCCTTGTCTTCATCCATGTCCAGGTCATACAGGAACTTCAGGGTCTCAATGATGATTGGTTTACATGCATCTATTTCCTTGACATAGGGGTGGGACTTCACCTGAAGATGGGCGGGGCAAAGATAAACAGAATACCCTTAGGTACATCCCGGCGAACTCAATTGTTATCGGTCCTTAAGGTGTACAAGGTACAAACTTAAAGGCAAACTGTTAAGGATGACTTAATAAGAACCGTTACCATAATGGTTTAGTTCGTGTTATATTGTCTTCTTTAGAAAGTGTATCACCAGGTTCAGAACGATGTTCGGTAGCATCATCACCGAAACGACATACGCTCTATTGAACTCAACACCACAGTACTACAAAGGCTACAGATGGTTTAACCCTATACCCAACGAAACAGGATATTATGTTATAACCCCCGAGGAAACCATTTGTTCGTCACTCTGTTGAACTCAACACTAAAGACCACAGTACTACAAACGCTACAGATGGTCTAACCCTATACCTAACGAAACAGGATAATTATTATGTTATAACCCCCGAGAAAATCATTTATTCTTCCCAGCAATCGCCCAATCTAATTGATGACATAAAGGAAAAATATCACACATAAGACTCCACTCGCTTAAAACGTATACCTTTAATACTGAAGTATACTTTGAGCAGATTTCTTTCACCGAGCGACAAATATTGTCCTCGTCTTGTAATCTTACTACTCCAAACAGTTAACGACCGCCCAATTCTTGCATATTACTATAGTTAATCTGACACGGCATGTATTTTAGTAGTAGGGTTGGGACGGGTAACTCGGGTACTCGGGTCGGGTGGGTCCTGAGTAAGACTCGGGTACTCACAGGACTACCCGGACCCGAGGTTAGTCACGTGATATATTGTTTAATGACAAAAACTCATTATTGCTCAGTGGTTACACTACAAGTCGCTAATAAGGGTACCCGGGTAGTAAATTTGGACTCGTCCTAGCCCTATGTAGTAGTAATAAGAAAGAATCGTGTGGTTCTCAACTTTTTTAGGAGTACATTTAGTTTGCGACAGACATGACACGTCGTTAATTCTTTGGACATCACCTACAGGATATATCTCTATATGTGTCACCCGATGTTGATGACAGAGGGTCTGACGAGCATGGAATAGTCCCGAGATTACCAAGTCATCATATGAAGGCTGTACTAATCATACTCTTTTTGAGTGTGTTTCTGCTAGAATTGTTACCTAGATGACGATTTACATAAGGAAAATATTTTTGTCTAAATACTAAATAACATTGTACTAAGTATGACTAACTGAACACAGCGCAAACCGGAATACAACTGTTTCGGTAGGCGGTATATCGGGATAGGCGTGGAACACCCTTATTTTCCTGGTCACTATACCATAATAACTCAACCGATCCAAGTCCTGCTTTCTCTATCTGTCGATGAGGTGGAAACACACCCATAGCAACTTCCCATGTTCACGTTAACGATGTGCTACCTACCTTCTCCACGAAGTACTGTGTTGTGAGGAGTCCAAGACGGATTGTTTTCAGTAGCCGTGCAATCTGACATTTGCGTTTTTCGGGATCAAAATCTATCCAGCGAAGGACAGCATCAAAAACGATCTCCTCATTTTTTACATTGAGGTCATCGGATCCCAAAATCTCGCAGACCTCCTCGACGTCCAGCTGAAGGAACTCGTTGCTGTTGGCGTAGACCACGCCGATGTGTTGCAGGAGGTAGCGTAATGCATGCCGTTCTAAGCTGTGACAGAAATACGCCCGGGCAAATGCTCGGATTCCAATAACATTTTCTGCACACATCTCCCTCAGAAGGAAGTCGCAGCAGAGTCTGATGAGGCCGGTGACGTGGAACTGGTCAGCCGCCGGGAGAAGTTGTTCAACGTTGTCTCTGTCAATCTTGATGTCCCTCGTGTAGGCGTACTCGATGATGATGTGCATAATGTCAGAGGACACTCCGGGGATTGTGACTTCCCTCTTGTTTGTGTCAAACATCTGGTTGGTGAAGAGGGCCCGGAAGTAGGGGCTGCAGGCGGACATGATGGCCCTGTGGATGTTGTACGTCGTGTTCTCCACTCTGATCACAGCATCACACAGCTCCCCCTTCTTCCTCAGCTCCGATAACACATTGCAGGCTTGCATACTGAACTTCTTCTGCATCACTGTGCCGTTTGTTGTCTCATCTTCCATGTCCATCTCGCTCATGTTAATCACTGGCGTACAATACGGATTTTTGATCAAGTACGACTGGTGCGGTTTGTCTCTGGAGAACGAATGAAGACCTAGATACGGGGACAATGACGTCGAAGGGCCAATCGTAGCGCGATAAAGCTATGACGTCATAGAACTATCAATGAGAGGAGTCACTGTCGACGATTCGGGTCCATGACGTCATGACATTGTTTTGGGAATGTGTAGTTTTCACAACGCGCCTAATGTTTTGGATAATTCTTTGATGGGATAACTTATCAATAATGTTAATCATTTATGCCTTTATTTGTTCCGAATTTTCATAAAAATGCACACCTATACTCTTATTTGGAAGACATCTTCAGACATTGGGGAGGTCACCGTAAAACCTGCTTTCGCCGTTTTCATTACTTAACCCTAAAAACGATGGTGACAATGATAGGATTCTAGCTTTTGCCTCTGATGACATGCTTAACATGCTTCACCAGGCTCACACAAGATACATGGATGGAGCTGAAATGTGTGCCCATCCTTATACAACCAACTTTACGTTATGTTATATGGTGGCTATAATTACGAAAACATGTTCAAGCAATGTGAAACGCTGATGTCAATATGGTCAATAAGACACCTAACACTTTTTGGAAGGAAATGCTATTCTTAAATCGCTAGTTCTGCCCAAACTTAACCACCTATTCTCATCTATTCCAAATCTACCCCAAACAACAATTGATAAATTTCAAACAAAATGTTCAAATTCTTGTGGGGAAATAAATCGGACAAAAGAAAGATGGTGGAATTGAATGCCCTAGAATAAGACAAGTCATACAACCTCAAAAGATTCCGATGACCCTTTACAACCCATTCTAAATTGTGTTTTGTATTCTTTTTAAATACCCACATAATAAACGGTCAACATGAGAACGAGATCAAAAGCAGGACGCATAAGCCATATATATTATCTACAGTAAACATGTTCTATGAAAATTCACTGATGTCTTGGTGGGTTTTCGTGGACGGTCTAGAAAATAATAATATTCCAGCTGTTGGCATTCTTTCACCAAATGTCTGTTGAACTGATAATATACACGTGGGGAGGGAGTGAGTATGGTTTTACGCCGCTTTTAGCAATATTCCAGCAATATCACGGCGGGGGGGGACACCAGAAATGGGCTTCACACATTGTACCCATGTCGGGAATCGAACCCGAGCGAACGCTTTAACCACTAGGCTACCCGACCGCCCCTACACATGGGGAAGGAAACGGTTGTCTACCTATCATGGTCTACAAAAGGCATTAGATCTATTAATGATTTTATTGATGAAAAGGGAAACTTTCTCTCATTTGTACAACGGAGAAATACAAGCAACTTAATTATCTTACAGTCAGATCCAGTTTATTAGGCAATTCTTTTTTTCAGAAGCTGAAGAAACTTTGTTACCCATATTTACCATTATTTTATACCATTTGTTAAAAACCAGGAAAGGTTATCATACTTCATATTTATATAAAATACTTATGGCCAAACAAATTTCCAAGAATCAACACTTTCAAAAATGGGAATTCCTGTTTTAGAAGTGAAATCTTACACCGTTATCAGTCCGTTTTGCTCCAAGTTAGTACGATGAATTGCATAATAATTCATAATCGGGTATAGTCTATCAAATGTCAATATGATACACGGCAATGAATACCCTGTACCCAACAATATCTGCTGTTTGTTATTTTTATTCCCATAACTTTGATTTGTTTGTTTCTTGTTTAACGCCGCACTCAGCAATATTCCAGCTATCTGACGGCGGTATGTAAATAATCGAGTATAGACCAGATTGAGTGATTGTCATTATAAGCATCGACCCACGCAATTGGGATACGATGACATGCATCAACCACGTCAGCGAGCCTGACCATTTCCACTTTGGCTGGGGAAAAAAGTTTGAAAAGAAACTATCATGTGTAGATCTACAATTTCGTAGAGGAACAGCGCAAACCCGAACTGCCTGTGTTACATAGCATACGTCGCTGTTGCTTGACAAGATATGCGCTACTCAGCTGATGTGAGCAGTTCATTTTTAAGGTATATGATTTCTTTCAATGCGAAGCAGAAAGAGGAATTAAAGCATTTATGAAATTCATAACTACTTGAAACGAGCTTCTAAAGCTCTTTGAATGTCTCCTAACCAGCTGAAAAATGTTGTCCGTCGACGGGGTAAGTATATTTGTTTGCAAATATAACGATCTGTCGATTGCGAGTCACTTGGCGGGACATAGAAGGGAAATAACTCGTAATAGCCACATATGGCGGTCTGGCACTGCGATCGTTAACTCCCTTGCCTGAGACGGTGCGAGGAGCTTTGACTGGTGGCAGCGATAGTATAGAGAGCTCAGTGAACGGGCTATCGCTGTGAGGAGCTTGCTGTCCTCCCCAGTGGGTCAGAGACAGCGTTTCACAAAGCGAACGTGCTCATTCTATTAATCACAAGTTTGTCTTCACGAAATTGTGGTCAGTCTAAAAACAACATTCGCTTACATCCTCGAAATGAGAACATACAATGGAATCCATTTTCGAAGTGGTTGTTGATATTCTGTTATGTTCAAATTCAGATAATCACAAGACTTTGTTGCTGGACATCAATAACTTTCCCACCTGCTGTCATCCATTGGAGCATGTGTGGCATGTTTATGTGAGTTCATTTCACAGAGTGAGTGAGTGAGTTTGGTTTAACGCCTCTTTAAACAGTATTCCAGTTATATCACTGTGTCACCTTTGTAGGAGGAAAGTCCGAGGTCTCACATTTTTATCACTTAGGCAAAACCCATGGTATGGCACGGTGCCAACAAACCTAGAAACATCAGGGGTTATTCTAGTGTGGGCCTTGTGCTTTTAGCCCCTAAATTTGAAAAATTGAAAATTGAAAATTCAATAGGGTATTTTAACATTGTGCTGTATGGGCAAGAGTGGGTTTACCTCTGGAATACTGTGTCAGAAAATACAAAGAGTGAACCCTGAAACATAATTGGGTTAACTGGGATTCGAACCCACAATCGAGTCCAAGGGATGCAACACTGCACAGTGAAATGACGCACCTTAGACCCGTGCCCTCTCATATCACAGTGTGATATAACTGAAATGCTAGTCGAAGCACACTCACTCATACACTGTTACGGGATTACACTGAAAGTCTATAGCCAGTAACTTATAAATATATTCCATGTCTGAACAACTGAAACAAATGTCCCCTTTAGAAAACAATAGATAATTTTATTCACATAAAAACTAGATAACATTTCAGTGATTTTGCATCATATTTGGTTCAAATCACTCATTAACATATTAGAGTTTATTAAATTTATAAAAATTCAACTATAAACATTGTGAAACATAAAAGAAATGTATATCACAAAATATAAAAGATACAGCAACAGATTGTTCATCTGAAATATTATCCCGTCAGTTCGATGAACCAACAATTAACACATACAGGCACATCAACAAACACAAACAAACATTGCAACACATTCATCTTGACCTTGACCTTGATCTGATCAGTTTTGTTGAAATTGACCTATAACAATTTAATAAAATATTGAGAACATAGCAGGATATTTTGGCATTTGATTATTGCTCATTGGTATGAATTAATGATCTGAATACAAGTAGACTCCCATCTAACTGTTGATTCGTTTGTCCATTTCATGTCAATATCTCACCAAGGGTACAGAGACAGGACACAAACACAGGCAACAGGTGACATCCACTCATTGAATGAAGGATAAGAAACATTTGGTAAAATTATGTTACATGTATTAGCTGCTGCCACACAATCATTATAACGACGAAACAAAACAAGTATTATGTTTCTGGTCAAGTATTTTGTGCCATTTTCAACCCCAAATCATCAGGCCTTTTTCCAGATTTTTAACCAAGGGCAGGTAACTCTAACCTGCTTTCCCCAAAAGAGCACACAAACGATGCCTCTTGTGTCTGTGCAGGTTGTGAGTGTGCATAGGAATACGTAGCTTTAAAAATATTTATTAAAATATTAACTCATGGCCTCGTATACATGGGTCATTATTTATTTTTTATTATTTTTTTAGTGTATTCCTGTAGTGTGTGTTTGGGGTGGGTTGGGGCTAATAAGGACTTTGGGGCTTGTAAAGTGCAGTTAAAACACCACTCTTCTCAACATTTATGAATCGTTGCGAAAAGGACATTTCAATGTTGGTCAGGGACAAGATGCATCGTCGTGTCTTTTTTTGGACAAACCAAAAAAACAGAAACATAATGTTATTATTTTGCCCTAATATTAACAAATGAATGTAATTACAGGAGAGGTTGGTACCATTCCTCTCTGGTTCAGCCTTTTTTTTAAAAATAAAGGGAAGTAACTCCTGCGTTACTCAAAAGTTACCATAAACCAGTAAAACTTAAACATTGATTTAATCACATCACCTTAACAGATGCATTGCTATATATGTAAAGGCTATTATATACAGTATGCCATTAAGATAGGTATACACAGCATCCACACATAAGTACTACCGGACTCGTGATTAATCACGTGATATATTATGTAATGACAAAAATTCACAATATCTCCATGGTTACATAAGTCACTAATGTTCGCATGTATTTCTATGTACACATTCCTTTTGACTTGTATATGTCTGAGTAAAGATAAAGCTTCAGTCAACATTAGTGTGTGCATGACCACATCGTATTATGTGCGTATCTAAACAGTTTTTTTGACAGGGCTCCAATAAAGCCATTCCCATTTGGTCATTTTGTACCCAACTCTTGAGGTGAGGTGAGTTGAAATTGGGTTTAACGTCGCGTCCAAGATTATTGCACTTATATAGCGACGTGCATGTCATGTATGTGTTTGTGTGGCTGCTTGTACTAGTCCGGACTGATCCTGATTTATAGTGCTAACCCACTGAGATACCATGCTGCAGTTTAACAGGAATACCCTACTCAGACACAGTATACTGACTCTGAGCTGACCAGTCCTTGTTTTAGCCCCTTAATGCCGAGCGCCAGACAGGGTAACAACAAGTACCATCTTTTCATGTCTTTTGGTATAACGCGGCCGGGGATCGAACCCCGGACCTTCTGCTCTCCGGGCGGACGCTCTACCACTAGACCACGGAGGCGGTCTCCCAACTCTTGAGACCTATTAGGGGTACCTGGATAGGGTCGGGTAATAGGGGGTCAGGTACCTTGGTGGTAAATTTGGACTCGTCCCAACCCTAATGTATGCATCTGTATAGGAGTGAAGTAATATTGGGGATTAATATGGCAAATCAAGTACTAGTACAACACTTCATGCACCATTGGAACATTAGGCTCTGTGCATGACTTGTTCTCGCATTCCAAACAGAATATTCCAAGAAACAGAGTTATTGGTATAAATACTTTCAGGCATACAGGCACAGCAGATTGGACGGAGATATATCCATAAAGTGTATCACAGCATGTGTATTTAAACCAAACTGACAAATATCACAGATGATACTAAGTTGGAATTTGTTAATAAACAGAGAAATTCCTTTTGGACAAGAATCATATAAGTGCAGACAAAATCTGCATTTAAAAGTTAAAACATGATGTGGAAACAAAATATAACAGCATTCTTATGACGTTCTGGAAATATACATCAAATTCACAATGAAGTGAGAACATTAGGATGCAAAACAGGATAGAGCTGTGTTATTTTAACCACATGCTTAACAGATCCATAAATTCACAATTACTGATTAAAATAATAAAGTTAATAAACATTCTGGAAATTTTAATTTCTGTTAGGGAAAAAACCATAAATCAATGTGGGAATAAAAGTAATCCTTGATTGTTTTATTTTTTTTAAAAAACTCTTTTATTTCCCTTTTTCACTATCGCCTCATCTATGATACTTTTAAAATAAAAAATTAATGAAACATTTTTCTGAAACTTTAAGCTTATTTTATTCTAAACAACTAGAAAATTCAATAAACTAAGTGAATAAAACAGGCTTCACTTACAGCTGGTTGCTATTTGACAGCGTTTCTCTGTGACTGAACAACATCTTCATCCCACTAAAGACCCGTGAAGATTCCGGGGTAGAATAGGTCTTCAGCAACCCATGCTTGTCTCCCCGTGAAGATTCTGGGGTAGAATAGGTCTTCAGCAACCCATGCTTGCCGTAAAAGGTGACTAAGCTTGTCGTAAAAGACGACTGACGGGATCGGGTGGTCAGGCTCGCTGACTTGGTTAATGCATGTCATCACTCCCAATTGTGTGGATCGATGCTAATGACATTAATCACTGGATTGTCTGGTCCAGACTCGATTATTTACAGACCGCCGTCATGTAGCTGGAATATTGCTGAGTGCGGCGTAAAACAACAAACCAACCAACCCAATCATCCCACTAAAACTGACAACATTTTCTGTAGTACCATAACTAGTGGAGCAGTGTTCATAAGCAATTAGGTAATATCCTAAATATACCTACTAAAACAAATTAAACTAATTTGCACTACTCTATATACAGCAACTGATGCTGGATTGACTACTGATACTACAATCATATTGCTTCATTACAAGGGTGTATGCTTCATTGCCTCTTGCCTCGCCTCCACATGCCTTGCAACATTGTTCCTTAAACGAAACCTTTTTGCCTCAGTTTGAAAATGGACGCCAACAAAATAAAGAGTGCATCCACTGGGACACAGAATATGCATAAACATGTTTAGAAATGGATGCTTTTATTGAATAATTTGGTACCACTTAGAGTGAGTGAGTGAGTATGGTTTTACGCTGCTTTTAGCAATATTCCAGCAATATCACGGCGGGGGACACCAGAAATGGGCTTCACACATTGTACCCATGTCGGGAATCGAACCCGGGTCTTCGGCGTGACAAGCGAACGCTTTAACCACTAGGCTACCCGACCGCCATTGTACCACTAAGAATTAATATCTGTACATAATAAGAATCACTGACTTGAAGCGAGGAACTATCAATTAACTGTCACACCTGTGTTAATACTGTTCAAATGCTTACAGCATTTATTCTTTCCGAAAAAAAATCCAAGAAGCTAGTTGGTTAGTCTCTAATTCACACTTCTGAAACTATTTCATCCTAATCTAATGTTCTTTGAAAGTATTTGCAGGGACACCTGTCTACAGAGACACAGAAGCATGTTAATATGGATAGAAACTCTTAATATTCAACAAACAAAAACAAACAAAAATTCCTTTCCAACTCTATTAAGATACAAGTAATAAAGAAAATTATTTTCAATACTTTCTTCAAATAAGTAAAAAACAAATTCTCCAAAGTTTTGCCAACATAATTTCTTAAATGATACCAAACCAGACCATGTGTTCTTCTAAATTCTTAAATTCCCATTTTCACAATACCATGGTCGGTTCCATACCTGGACACTGGATTGTAATGTTTTATCTTTGAATCATAAAATAGTCCTTTTCCCATTTGTAATTTTAAACATATAGTAAATGCGGAGTACATACTTTCTCTAGTTAGTTCTGCTTTGAATGACTCACTGACCTTTAAAACTTCCATGTACATAACTAATTCAACCATATTACCAATATTGAATGTAGACTGATTATTATGGTTGAAGTTGGCACTATACACGTCTGCCCATTAGATGATCACCATGGCAACAAAGGGAGACAACCAAGGCAATCAGTGAGTAGCACAGCAACAGTATCACATACCAGCTACAGTGGGACACACTGCAAACTTATAAATGTCCGATAACCCGTAATGGATGAAATGAACTGTGATAATTACAGCCATACTGACTCAAGTTAAAACTATGTTGACTTTGACACAATCTCGATACCGCTAAAACAAAGATCTGGGGACATCCCATTACAGGTCACGTCAAAACTACCTTTCGCAAACTGACAGACCAATGAATTGACAAGAATTTGACATTAGCCAATCAGAAACCTCGAAAGTAGAGGATGCTGATGTCCCTAGTTAACATCTAGTCTCAGAAATGAACACATTTTATACAAAAAAACAGTTGTTAAATTATCTCAATAAAAAATAATAAAAAGCAGCCATGAGACTCTCTTCATTTTCAGAACATGCGGTTATCTAGACTTGCCAACTATTATAGACTTGCAAGGGCTGTATTAGATATATTTGTTGAGGGTCTGTATGACAGACTAATATCCCTGATACAGGGGCACAGGGATGGTGTACCAAACTCAGCAGAGTTTTTCAAAGTACCAGCTGACGGCGCCACTCTCACGTGACGCACATCACTTCGGAAACCCGTCAAATTATCTTCCCAAAATATTCCCCCAACAACTTTTCCATATTATTTCTTCCATAACTGTTAACAAAAGTAATATATTTATATAATTCCACAAGTTAATGCATGAGGAATTCATAACAAGAATCCATCACAATGGACGGAGAGATGAAGTAACTGTTGGTAGACGTGAGTAGTGTTCACTGTAGACTGCATGTAGCAGAGCCCTTCTCTCCAGCCCCCTTGGTGTGACTGACGCTGCCGCTTCTGCCGTTGCTGCTGTTGGAGCTGGGTGACGGAGACGACATCCCCTTGCCTTCACCACCTGCAATTATGGCTTCCAGGTCTGCGATCTACAAGAAAATGTTATTACAGATTGAAAATATGTGACTAATATGATCTCATCAGTACTACACACCCACAATATCCATTCCTAAAGACTAAAGACTAAAGACAAAAATTCTGAATCCCAGCTGGCATACTTTAAAGAACTGACTTCAGTATTTTTAGCGTCTATGGAGGTATAAACATAAAAAAGACAAATGCCCCAAACATTGCTTGGTTAGCTAATCAAATGCCACGGAACCATTTGCAATTTATATTTTGTATTATTTTTGTTATTTCTGTTGTACAAAGAAAATTGTTCAATAATGAAAAGGACTTTTTTTTAAATCCCAGTATATGCAAACTACAATTGCAGTAAGGGAGTGAGCAAGCATTGTTATATGAGCCTCATTCACAACATTGCAGCTTAACCCCACCAGTCAGTAAATAATCGAGTCTGGACCAGACAGTCCAGTGACTTGTGAAGCATGAGAAATGACCCACATTATCTGGGCACCATGACATGCAACCAACCAAGTCTGACCACTTTGGCTGAAACGATACAGCAAGGTCACGATACGATACGTATCATAATACAAAGGTCTCGATACAATACGTATCGCGATATGATATATACATCAAATCGAAAAAGCTAGCTGTTGACACATGTTCGTTGCAGCTACTTGTAGTCGTGAACTTTATTACCACACATTTTGCGATTTTTGACTGACAAAAATGCCGGGGGTCATTAAACAAGAAGTAATGTATTTTAGCAAGTGTATCGTCTTGTATCTATACAGGAAAAAAGGTATCATATCAGGGCATGAAAAGTCACAATGCACCAGTGCACCGATGTATTGTTTCACCTCTACTGACCACCTCACTCTCTATAGGGGGGCACGGGTGGCCCAGGCGTCTAAGGCGCCGCGATTCGCTGTGCAGAGTTGCGTCCCTTGGGCACGCCAGAAACCTATGACTGTGGGTTCGAATCCCGGTTCGCCCCGATTATGTTTCTAGGTTTGTCAGCACCATACCCGTGCTCGTGGGTTTCACCGAAGTGGTAAACGTCTGAGACACACATCACTTCGGGCTTTCCTCCCACATTCAGCTGACACGCTGCGATATAACTGGAATACTGTTAAAAGCGGCGTTTAACCCAACTCACTCAATCACTCACTCTATAGTCGACAATCACGGTACACTCTAACACTGTATCCCCTGGAGTATAAGGTGGAGACTTCAATGTTGTCAATGATTGTACCCCCATTTTAAGACATTTATAATCTCAAACATAACTGTCAAAATAAATAAACTGACCTGAATTGTCCCATCACCAGAAGTCTTAGCTCCTTGTATCAAACTTTGTAGCTGATTCTGAAATGTCAAATTAACATAAGAATTAACACCTTCCACTGGAGTGAGTGAGTGCATGTTGTCTTACATCAAAGTCTGCAGTGTTCCAGCTATGTTATGTCAGTCTGTATGTAATCATGTCTAGGCCAGACAAACTAGGTGTGGATTGAATGAGCAATGATCAGTCTCTTCGGGCGTCACGCAGTCAGCCAGGTCACACAACATACGTCATTGGTTCTTAAAACAAGGATGGGGAAATGTTGTCCCATTCTGCCCCAGAATCGCTGCAAGGAGACACAATAGGGATACTGGGGACCTACTCTGCTCTAGGAGTCACACAGGGAGACGGGCAGACACTGGGGACCTACTCTGCCCCAGAATCCACACAGGGAGACAGGCACAGACACTGGAGACCTACTCTGCCCTAGAATGCACACAGGGAGACAAGAAGACACTGGGGACCTACTCTCCCCAAGAATCCACACAGGGAGACAAGCAGACACTGGGGTCCTACTCACACAGGGAGACAGGCAGACACTGGGGTCCTACTCACACAGGGAAACAAGTAGACACTGGAGACCTACTCTCCCCAAGAATCCACACAGGGAGACAAGAAGACACTGGAGACCTACTCTGCCCTAGAATCCACACAGGGAGACAAGAAGACACTGGAGACCTACTCTGCCCTAGAATCCACACAGGGAGACAAGAAGACACTGGAGACCTACTCTGCCCTAGAATGCACACAGGGAGACAAGAAGACACTGGGGACCTACTCTCCCCAAGAATCCACACAGGGAGACAAGAAGACACTGGAGACCTACTCTGCCCTAGAATCCACACAGGGAGACAAGAAGACACTGGAGACCTACTCTGCCCTAGAATCCACACAGGGAGACAAGAAGACACTGGAGACCTACTCTGCCCTAGAATGCACACAGGGAGACAAGTAGACACTGGAGACCTACTCTCCCCAAGAATCCACACAGGGAGACAAGAAGACACTGGGGACCTACTCTGCCCTAGAATTCACACAGGGAGACAAGAAGACACTGGGGACCTACTCTGCCCTAGAATCCACACAGGGAGACAAGAAGACACTGGGGACCTACTCTCCCCAAGAATCCACACAGGGAGACAGGCAGACACTGGGGTCCTACTCACACAGGGAGACAAGAAGACACTGGGGTCCTACTCACACAGGGAGACAAGAAGACACTGGGGTCCTACTCACACAGGGAGACAAGAAGACACTGGGGACCTACTCTGCTCTAGAATCCACACAGGGAGACAAGCAGACACTGGAGACCTACTCTGCTCTAGAATTCACACAGGGAGACAAGCACAGACACTGGGGACCTACTCTGCCCCAGAATCCACACAAGGAGACTAGAAATGTGTACTGTGGATCAGGGACACCACAGGAAGTTTCTGCAGATGACGGAGGACCCAGAAAATCAGTAGGGTAACAATTAGTTTTAGCCAGGGCTGCAGTAAAACAATTACCAATCAGATATTTTGTCCCCTACTCTTGAGACTTGCAATGGGTACCCGTGTAGGGTCGGGTAATGGAGGGTCAGTTCCCGGGTCGTAAATTTGGACTCGTCCCAGCCCTACTGGAGTGATAGTCACTCCAGCTTGATAACAGTCTAAGTTGTTATCCATCAAGTTGTAGGTTTTCTTTCCTACTCACCAACTTCTAAAATGCCAATCAAACAGTCATAAACATGTTATCCCTCAACATACATACCAGTCTGTTTTCTGCACGCTCAGCGATCTTCTTGTACGTGTTGATCTCATGTGCCGCCTTGTACTTAGCTTCCTCCTGAAAGTGACACAACGTTGTAGACAAACTCCCAGGGCATGGTATATAACCAGGGTATACAACATCAGAAATATACCTGCACTTATCACTGAGAGGCAGGTCAACAACCACATGTTAAGATTCATAAGAGACTCCCTTTAAGATAGTAAATCTTGTTTAATCATCAGTCCATGATATATTATATTATATTCAGCTTTATCTTTAAAGAAATAATCTGCAAAATGTTTGTAAAGGCAAGGTTTATAGTTTTACATCTCTGTAAAAATGTCTAGAGATCACGGCATTGATATTCGACACCTTACAGCCCTCTGACGTATCAGGTCTTTGAAAGGCATTTAGAAGTGATACACATAAGGAAGAGAATATATGGATGTCAACTACTTCATTATGAGTGTTCCTCATAATAAAGAAGTTGACATCCATATATTCTCTTCCCTCTGACGTATTCTTCCATCAACTGACCATATAAGTGTAGTTCCAAGAACATAGATTTCAAGAGCATGTATAGACATTAAAGGGTTCAGACAGATCTTGACCTGTGAAGATTCCGGCGGGTAGAATAGGTCTTCAGCAACCCATGCTTGCCATAAAAGGTGACTATGCTTGTCGTAAAAGGCGACTAACGGGATCGGGTTGTCAGACTCGCTGACTTGGGTGATGCATGTCTTCGATCCCAAATGCGTGGATCGATGCTCATGATATTAATCACTGAATTGTCTGGTCCAGACTCGATTATTTACTGACCGCCGTCATATAGCTGGATTATTGCTGAGTGCGGCGTTAAACAACAAACCAACCAACCAAATCAGACAGGTCTTCAGGTCAGGGACATTTCAAGGGCAAGGGCAAGGTGACACAATTTGTGGCTGGTAACTACTTCGATAAAAACCATCAAGCACGGGGATAGTGCTGCTGACAGAATCGGTGACAGAATTGGGGGCAGGAGTTAAACCCACAACCAGCACATCCTGGCATCTAAGGGATGTAACTCTGTACACCAAATTGTGGTACAATAGACCACCAAGCCACTGATACCCTCAAATTAAGTATTATTGCTAGAGGTTTATATACATTTCAGTGAGTGAGAGATTTCGGTTAAACGGTGTTTTGAACAGTATTTCAGTTCTTTCACAGCGTGTTAGCTTGATGTCAGGGGAAAGCCTGAAGTTATGCAGGTCTTAGACATAAACATCTGGTGCACCCATGAGCACAAGTATGGTGCTAACAAACCTAGAAACATAATCAGGGTGAACTAAAGGTTTTTGACAAATTTATGTTCTCAAGAAGGACAATCAATAAGTTTTACTGCAATGCTTTTACAACCAACCCTTACTCAAGCACCCCAATAAGTTTCATTGATTCTCAGTGTGAACCCTGTTTTCTTCATGTAGTGGATGTCAACATGCATTGGTGGCAAGTCAACAGCTTAATGCTAATCCAATCAGAAACACTAAACTAAGGGTGAGTGAGTGAGTATTGTTTCACGCCGCTTTTAGCAATATTTCAGCAATATCACGGTGGGGGACACCAGAAAAAAGGGGCTGTCAGGAATCGAACCCGGGTCTTCGGCATGACAAGCGAACACTTTAACCACTAGGCTACCCCACCACCCCCTGAACGATGGGGTTTCACCTCTTCCACCTGACCCTACCCAGGAAAATAAACAGGTGAGGTGTGGTGAAATTGGGTTTAACGTCGCGTCCAAGATTATTGCACTTATACAGCGACGTGCATGCACATGTGTTTGTGTGCATGTGGCTGCTTGCTCGGACTGATGCCGATTTAACGTGTTTTGATATGACGTGGCAGGGGATTGAACCCCGGACCTTCCGCTCTCCGGGCGGACGCTCTACAACTAGACCATGGAGGCGATCAGAAAATAAACAGACAGCAGTGTGTGATGCAACGGCTCATTGCTGTGTTCTATGTATCAGTGCAACAGTGAGTGAGTGAGTGAGTTGGGTTTAATGCCGCTTTTAAAAGTATTCTAGTTATATCGCAGCGTGTCAGCTTAATGTGGGAGGAAAGCCCGAAGTGATGCAGGTTTCAGACGTTTACCACTTCGGTGAAACCCACGAGCACGGGTATGGTGCTGACAAACCTAGAAACATAATCAGGGCGAACCGGATTTCAAACCCACAATCATAGGTTTCTGGCGTGCCCAAGGGACGCAACTCTGCACAGCGAATCGCGGCGCCTTAGACGACTGGGCCACCCGTGCCCCCCACCAGTGCAACAGCCAGTGAAGTGTGTTTCATGCTGCAGGACAGGGACAATAGTCTACAGTCAAGACCAACCTTTAGTCCCAGAAATAAAGCTTTCCTACTTACAAATACATACAATTACAAAACAAAAACTAAACTTCCAAATGGAGCCCAGAACAATGCTTAATTTCCTTCACTTCCTACATTCTACACTTGGATTCGTATTTTATAAGATTCTCAAGGGTTTGGGAGGCAGACTACTTACAGTCTGCAAGTACTGAACACAACTGTCAATCTTTGTACACTTTAATCTTGCACACACTGATAATACTGTTAATATTATTGAATCTAGCAACATATGGTTTCTTCCGCAACTCAAAACAGTGGGAAATGTGAGAAACATTCATTTTTAGTAAGGCACAAAAAATTAACTGTTAGTAGCATTTCCAAAAGCCAAATAAAACTAAGTTAAAAAAGAAACATACTTGAGTGTGAAATGACAGATAAGTTCAAACATATCCAAAATTAATCTTTGCCCATGAAATAAAATTGTAAATAAAACCATAGAAAGAGACCTGGCCACATATTAGATATGAAAAGCAACCAAAGTCTTGTTAAATCCAACCCATGCATACTTACTTCACATGTCTGCAGAGTGGCAGAGGAACAGTTTCCATTACAATATAAGACATGGCAGAGCACATGTATTTCCTTAGCATCATTAGAGCATGTCATTGGTCAATGGGACCTAAAGAATATGGACTATAGAATACATATAAATGTTGTGTATTTCCTTGTCTGATAATCAAGACTGGTAACTTGGTACTTGGGAGGGGGGGTGGGGGGGATATTAGGGGGATGGGGGTTGAAAAAAGATTTTGAATATAATTAAGGGATGAGACTGGTCATTTAACATTAGGATGGAATAATTCTTTTACTTTAAAAAGGGGGGTGGGATGGCAACAAAATGATACAGTCCTCAGAGTCCCCATCCCCTCCTAATAAATGACCAGTCCCTTACATAATAAAGGTATATACATAGTGACCTGTCCATAACAATAGTATATACATAGTACAGGGTACAATAGGGCTTCAGTAACCCATGCATACTGTAAAAGGCGACTATGCTAGTCATAAGAGGCGACTAACGGGATCGGGTGGTCAGACTCGCTGACTTTGTTGATGCATGCCATCTTATTCCGATTGCGTGGATCGATGTTCATGATGTCAATCACTGGATTGTCTGGTACAGACTTCATTATTTACAGACTGCCATCATATAGCTGGAATATTTCTATGGGCTGCTTTAAACAACAAACAAACAAACATAGACTGAAGGCAACATATGTATTATTTAGTTTTTTCCCAATTTTGTTCTTTCTACTCTCCTTCACCTGGCACATGCAACTTTGAAATCTGAAAAAAAACTCTGATAAAAAACCTCAGGACCATTCAGGCAAAACCAAGCTATCATTCCTAAATCTAGTTAAAATGTAACACAAAAAGAAAACTCAAAATCTTTGACAATTGACTCTTGTAGCTCACCGTGATTTTTAATAATATGCACAAATAAGAGTGATTATTGTTTAACACTGCATAAGCAATATTGCAGCTATTTGTGGCAAGTCACAGTTAAGTAACAGACATTTCAAGTGCATTTACATGTTATGAAGCAATGATACAAGCAAAAATGGTATTTTCAATATGGCCGCTGTGGCAGCCATATTGAACTTGTCAAAATTATTTTGCTGAACAAAGAAAAAACTTCTGAATTTATAAGCACCATTATTGTGTAATCTGTTATTTGTTAGTTGCTGTATTAAAGGCATGTGAGATAACCGGTCCAGCAGTTAGAAAACAACACTTTTTGCCTGCAGATCTGTTAATCATGGAATATATTAGGGGCCTAACAATGACCACTTTGAATAACTCACCTCTTTGATCTTGTCTTCCTTGCTGACCTGCAACAAACACAGCAAGCACTTAGGGACTGACAAATTGATATTTTTTGGGGAGGAGGGGACCTGAGTTTTTATCGAAAATATAAATTGTCACAGAAAATGCTGGGAAAAAATATTTTTTACTTCAGACTGTCGGAAATATGTATTTTTTTAGGGAAAAAATAAAACTTATAGTAATCCTGATTTATACACATGAGTGAAAGTATGAGTCAGGATAAGACAAAATAATAATTTGATTAATCTTTAAATCTCATTAACATCAGTTACCACTGATATGAAATCTATTCAGGTGATATGTTAAAGAATAACATTTGTGATTAATACAAAGCTTCTGGTCAACATAGGAAATCCTCTTGTGTGTGTGAAAATCAACTCACAGTGACGGTGTTTGCAGCCGTTGCCCCCACCCCGAGGGTGGTCTTCTCTCGGGACATCAGATCCTTGGTAGTGTTCTGGACTGGGGGTGGGGCAGGTTTGGCCACACCCTTCGAGGTCTTTTCAGACTTCTTCGCCACTGCGGCGCCGGCGCCTGTCGTTTCCGACTTGTCGGGTTTCTGCTGCCCCCAGACCTCGATCACCAACGACCTCACCAGCAGGTAGTCCAGCAACTAGAAGGAATAAATGACAAATGTTAGTTACCATTGTAACATGCTAACAAATAGTGCCATGGTACTGTAGTTAACCTTGATAAAAATGATAACTACACAGACATTATGTCTCATGCATCTCGTCATATTGACCGCCTCCATGGTCTGGTGGATAGTGGTCCAGTGGATAGTGGTCTGGAGGATAGTGGTCTGTAGGATAGTGGTCTGGAGGATAGTGTTTCGGTGGATAATGGTCTGGTGGATAGTGGTCCAGTGGATAGTGGTCTGGTGGATAGTGGTCTGGATAGTGGTCTGGTGGGTAGTGGTCCGTTGGATAGTGATCTGGGGGATAGTGGTCCAGTGGATAGTGATCTGGTGGATAGTGGTCTGGTGGATATTGGTCTGGAGGATAGTGGTCTGATGGATAGTGATCTGGTGGATATTGGTCTGGAGGATAGTGGTCCGATGGATAGTGATCTGGTGGATAGTGGTCTGGTGGATAGTGATCTGGTGGATAGTGGTGTGGGAAGTGGTCCGATGGATAGTGATGGTAGTGCTAAGGTGATCGCTTTGTGGAATGGGACCAGCTCAGATTCAGTATACTGTGTCCGAGTAGGGTTTCCATGTAAACTGCGGCATGGTATCTCAATGGGCTAGCACTATATAATCAGTATTAGTATAGAATAGTCCAAGCCGATGCAAACACGCACATCTAAGTAGGTGCAATAAACTTGCACATGACATTAAACCCCATTCAACTCTTGTGATATATGTAAACACAACAACAAAGGAAACACAACAGACTACGTACCTGCTGGGTGACGGGTTTGAATGTAAAGCGCTTCTCGTGGTTGAAGTCCGGGTTGCTGGTGCCCGCGATGGTCTCCGTCTCCACCCAATTCTCATCCAGATAAAACTTGTATCTGCAGTACGACTACACAAACCACACAGTGTCAGTAGCAGGCAACTTCAGTGAACCTGGTGCGTATGATTTGTTTACTGCCTAAGTACAATTGGGTTGGTTGGTTTTACGCTGCACTCAGCAATATTCCAACTATATGATGGCAGTCTGTAAATAATCGAGTCTGGACCAGACAATCCAGTGATTCAGAGCATCGATCCACCCAATTGGGAATGATGACTTGCATCAACCAAGTCAGCAAGTCCGACCACCCGATCCCGTTAGTCGCCTTTAACAACAAGCATAGTCGCAGAGAAAGAAGTGTTTCAGATTTGGGGCAATATCGATATTGAGTTTTCGGTTGATGGAAATTTCATTCCGGGCATTAAATACTCAGTGACACAAAAAATTTGTTTGTTTGTTTGTTGTTTAATGCTGCACTCAGCAATATTCCAACTTAATGACTGCGGTCTGTAAACAAACGATTCTGGACCAGACAATCATGAGCATCAATCTACACAATTGGGATACGATGACATGCATCAACCAAGTCAGCAAGCCTGATCCCATTAGTCACCTCTTCCAACAAGCATAGTCACCTCTTACAACAAGCATAGTCACCTGTTATGGCAAGCATGGGTTTCTGAAAACCTATTCTAACACGGATCTTCAAGGGTAACTTGCAAATTTGAAAACACATTCACATGAGGTAACCCTGGAATGTTACGACATCATGACACAATGGATGAGGTCACCATTGAATGTGATGACATCATACACAATGGATGAGGTCACCCTGGAATGTGATGACATCATGCAAAATGGATGAGGTCACCCTGCAATGTGATGACATCATGACACAATGAATGAGGTCACCCTGGGATGTGACGACATCATGACACAATGGATGAGGTCACCATTGAATGTGATGACATCATACACAATGAATGAGGTCACCCTGGAATGTTACGACATCATGACACAATGGATGAGGTCACCATTGAATGTGATGACATCATACACAATGAATGAGGTCACCCTGGAATGTTACGACATCATGACACAATGGATGAGGTCACCCTGGAATGTGACGACATCATGACACAATGAATGAGGTCACCCTGGAATGTGATGACATCATGACACAATGAATGAGGTCACCCTGGGATTTGACGACATCATGACACAATGAATGAGGTCACCCTGGAATGTGATGACATCATGACACAATGAATGAGGTCACCCTGGGATGTGACGACATCATGACACAATGGATGCGGTCACCCTGGAATGTGATGACATCATGACACAATGAATGAGGTCACCCTGGAATGTGATGACATCATGCCACAATGAATGAGGTCACCCTGGAATGTTACGACATCATGACACAATAGATGAGGTCACCCTGGAATGTGATGACATCATGACACAATGAATGAGGTCACCCTGGAATGTGATGACATCATGCCACAATGAATGAGGTCACCCTGGAATGTGACGACATCATGACACAATGGATGAGGTCACCCTGGAATGTTACGACATCATGACACAATAGATGAGGTCACCCTGGAATGTGATGACATCATGAAACAATGAATGAGGTCACCCTGGAATGTGACGACATCATGACACAATGGATGAGGTCAACCTGGAATGTGATGACATCATGACACAATGAATGAGGTCACCCTGGGATGTGACGACATCATGACACAATGAATGAGGTCACCCTGGGATGTGATGACATCATGACACAATGAATGAGGTAACCCTGGGATGTGATGACATTATGACACAATGGATGAGGTAACCCTGGGATGTGATGACATCATGACACAATGAATGAGGTCACCCTGGAATGTGATGACATCATGACACAATGGATGAGGTCACCCTGGGATGTGACGACATCATGACACAATGAATGAGGTCACTCTGGAATGTGACGACATCATGACACAACGGATGAGGTCACCCTGGGATTTGATGACATCATGACACAATGAATGAGGTCACCCTGGAATGTGACAACATCATGACACAATAAATGAGGTCACCCTGGAATGTGACGACATCATGACACAATTCAATGAGGTCACCCTGGAATGTGATGACATCATGACCCAATGGATGAGGTCACAAGTCCCTGGGGTAACTGAACTAACAACTAAATTGACGTTCTTAGATACTACAAAAAAAACACTTAAAAAACACTCGATTTCTGCATATGAATATATTTAATGGTCAAATATGAAAAAAATCGGGTGTTCTTTAACTTCTTTTAAGTAGTATACATATGAAAGACAAAATTTATGGATAACAATTTCCTTATCATACTGTAATAGCGACATATTGGTTTAGATCCTTACAACCTTGTCAAGCAAGATATATGGATCAAATGTGATTAATTAATGGTGTATCCAAATGGTATGTTTTTCTTAAAATTTGGGATTATGAGTGAGTGAGTGAGTATGGTTTTACGCTGCTTTTAGCAATATTCCAGCAATATCACGACGGGGACACCAGAAATGGGCTTCACTCATTGTACCCATGTCTGTGAGGAATCAAACCCAGGCCTTCGGCATGACGTGCAAACGCTTTAACCACTAGGCTATCTGACCGCCCCATTTGGGATTATGAAAATATAAAAAAAACATTAAAAAAAGTATTCCTTTCAAGTGAAAAGTCCAAATGATTTCTGAGATCCAATCCTATTCAACAATGTTTTTCAACCAATCAGATTGCAGCACACACACCCATTCATTCTACAATTCTGTAACATCTGACAAACCTTGATGAAACGGTTTTGGATCCCACGCCCGGAGATAACCTTCAGCTTGAAATTCAGTGCTCTGGATAGCTGTAACACAACAGTTGGAGATTAAGACATCAGAAACACACAACGCCAAATGTTTTATGTTTCATCACATTTCATTCCTCACAGGGCTCATCGTGTATGCTTTACCTCGATAGTCATGGTAGGTCCGTAACTGCCTTGAGAAATGTACAAAGCAAGCATAGGATACTGGTTCTAACACAGCCAATACAAAAGTGTCACTTTCTAAAAGTTAATCCAATATGGCTGCCAGTTGGCCATATTGAATTTCCATATTCTGTCACTGCTTCAATTATTTTAATTGTTCGAAAGGATACATACCAGATCACCTGGGTCCTCGATGAATTCATCACAGCACTCTGTCCAGTCATCGGAACACGGCAGAATCTCAACATTCAGGTGAGCTACACAGAGATTGGATACAATTTATTACTAATGACCATGATCAATCACCTTGTCAGGTGAGCTACAGCGAGATTGGATACAATATACTCCTGATGACCATAATCAATCATATTATCAGGTGAGCTACAGCGAGATTGGATACAATATACTCCTGATGACCATAATCAATCATATTATCAGGTGAGCTACAGCAGAGATTGGATACAATATACTCCTGATGACCATAATCAATCATATTATCAGGTGAGCTACAGCGAGATTGGATACAATATACTCCTGATGACCATAATCAATCATATTATCAGGTGAGCTACAGCGAGATTGGATACAATATACTCCTGATGACCATAATCAATCATATTATCAGGTGAGCTACAGCAGAGATTGGATACAATATACTCCTGATGACCATAATCAATCATATTATCAGGTGAGCTACAGCGAGATTGGATACAATATACTCCTGATGACCATGATCAATCATCTTGTCAGGTGAGCTACAGTGAGATTGGATATAATATACCCCTGATGACCATGAAGAATTATCTTGTCAGGTGAGCTACAGCAGAGATTGGATACAATTTATTACTAATGACCATGATCAATCACCTTGTCAGGTGAGATACAGCAGAGATTGGATGCAATATACTCCTGATGACCATGAAGAATCATCTTGTCAGGTGAGCTACACAGATCAGTGTTTAGGAGACTCCCTACCTTGTTCCACGCCCTTGTAGTCGGTGACAGCCAGGTTCTCCTGCAACTCTATCATGTAGGCTAGAGACTGTAGGTACACATGCACTGTACCTATCTGAACAGGGGTGGATGACGGCTCCCAGAATGGATCTCTCTCCTGTGAAAAAAGTGACCCAGTCAAAATAAATTTTGGGGAGGCAAGTGGTCAAAATGTAAACATTATTAAAATAGTATGACAATTAACTTCATCATGAGGTTCTTCCTTAGTAACAGTTTCGGACTTTTTCGGACGTCATTTTCTGCCACTTTGCTAAACAAACGGGTTTGAATTAAATGCTTACGCAAGTATGTAATTTTGAACTACCAAAGTTAATAGAAAATTTTTTGTGTTTGTTGAAATGAGGCCCCGATGGACGTCACTGATGAGGTTGTCTTTTGTTATGCTGGAACTTCTATTTTTCGAGTATTGTTTTCAGTGTTGATGTCTGATTTTCACTGATAATTGCTTGCTTTCATATTCAATTTTAAGGTTTTATCATATTTAACCATTCAACTGCAAAACCTCTCTGCCATGGCAGCCATTTTTACAATCCTGTGAGCACTTGCTTGAGATATGTTGCTATAGTAATCCATACAAACTGTCAGCTTCTGTGGTCTTACAGTTTCAGGAACAAGCCAAAGATGCAAAAAATGTTCAAAACATGATAGTTTTTGTGATATTTACAGACCTACAACAACATTATTTACAGATCAAGTTGAAAATTAATACCATAAAACTGTACTTCAAAACTGGGTAACTAGCTGCCGTATTTGCCATAGGAAATGCCCGCTGACCAACTTCAAGGTGAGGGGAGGTGAAATAGGGTATCAATTTTCTAAGTTCCCAGCGCACTTATTATGGGGAATACGGTAGGATAAAAGGGGGATAATCACCCTCTCCACATCCCAGTCCTTGCTGCCCTCCATAAAATTCTGGTACATCTCCTGCATGAGGAACTTTCGGTTGATGAAGTTGTTTCGGTCGAACATCCACTCATTGCCGTTCACCAGGTTCCTCATCTTCACATTCACCTGCAGAGAAATCAGCGATAACATCATGGTCTAACGTGTTGTCAAGAAAATCTCACAGTTGAAGACATTTACAAGTTTTGTTTTGTTTGTTTGTTGTCCTACTGAATAGTAACAGGCTGCTGTCACATCCATGAATGCAAATAATCAGACAAAACAAACAAATACAACATCCATTTTTCAAATATACTTTTATTCAGTCTCACAGATCTGACGTGGATGACGTTACCTCCGTCCGACCGTGTTGCAGGCCCCGGGCTTGTGGTGAGACAAGAGCGATCTCGAACTTGACCTTCTTGTCTAGTTCTTCAGACATGGCGTTTGCCTCATTCACCATGGGCAACAGCTGTATCAGGTCTTCCTGGAGCAATAGGTCCTCTGCAAATACAACAACAGTCTTAGGGAAATATCACCTGGTACATAAATAAAATAGCAGGTGAGATCAAATATCTGGTCCTGAGGATCTAATCTGCCCTGAAATCTACACAAGGGTTCAAATATTTGGTCCTTAGGATCTAATATGCCCTGAAATCGAAACAAGGGTTCAAATATCTGGTCCTGAGGATCTAATCTACCCTGGTTCAAATATCTGGTCCTGAGGATCTAATCTGCCCTGAAATCTACACAAAGGTTCAAATATCTGGTCCTGAGGATCTAATCTGCCCTGAAATCGAAACAAGGGTCCAAATATTTGGTCCTGAGGATCAACTCTGCCCTGAAATCGAAACAAGGGTTCAAACATCTGCTCCTCAGGATCTTATCTGCCCTGAAATCTAAACAAGGGTTCAAATATCTGCTCCTCGGGATCAACTCTGCCCTGAAATCTAAAGTAGGGTTCAAATATCTGGTCCTGAGGATTTAATCTGCCCTGAAATCTAAAAAAGGGTTCAAATACCTGGTCCTGAGGATTTAATCTGCCCTGAAATCTAAACAAGGGTTCAAATATCTGGTCCTGAGGATCTAATCTGCCCTGAAATCTAAACAAGGGTTCAAATATCTGGTCCTGAGGATCTAATCTGCCCTGAAATCGAAACAAGGGTCCAAATATTTGGTCCTGAGAATGAACTCTGCCCTGAAATCTAAACAAGGGTTCAAACACAGCTGCCCCCAACACAGCCGCCCCCCCCCCCCCCCCTCCAACACAGCCGCCCCCCCAACACAGCCGCCCCCACCCCCAACACAGCTGCCCCCAACACAGTCACCCCCAACACAAAGCCGCCCCCCCCCACCCCCCCCTCCAACACAGCCGCCCCCACCCCCATCACAGCTGCCCCCAGCACATCCGCCCACCTTTAGACTTGCCGTCCCCTCCACTGGTGTCCTTGAAGAGACCTGTGTGTTTCATTATCTCCTCTTGGGCAGAGTCATATGTGGGAGCCTCAACCTGGACCCCCTGCTCCTTCTGTTTGGACTCATCATGAGGGTGGTGGAATGCATACAAATGGTTGGATCCAAACAGCACCCTAGGGGAGGACAGGATAGAATGGTATGAAGAAAAGCTTATGACAAAACATCTTTCAATTCTTATTACCATAGGAAGTTTTCATATCATCATCATCACCACCACCACTGGCCCATACAGTTCAAGTTACACTGCAGCCAACATACAGTCTTTGCGTCACACATTTAACACAATTGTTTCTTAACTGCATTGAATGAAAAACAAACGTTGCCGAAGTTATTCAATTCAATCTTATCAACGGACAATAGTTTATTATTTATATTTCTGTGAAGATAAATTTAATGCAGATCTGCATAAGCCTCAAAAACAATAAATAAACAAAAAACAGGATATCCATAGTTATATACTTAATAAATTCTTTCTTCTCCATTTTTTCTTTTGTATTACAATAACTAAAACTCAGATGAGCAATAACAGAACAGCGAGACTCTTGGAAGATAGAAATATGGATTACATTCCACACAGATACAAGAATCCAATATATACTACTCAAAAGAAGTTAAGGATCACCCGATTCTTTCATAATGGTAAACTTAATCTGTCATGACATGAGAGATTAACTTTAGTAATATGAAAGAATCAGGTGATCCTTAACTTCTTTTGAGTAGTATATTTGGTAAAACAGCAAATTTAAGGGAAGAAAGAAAAAGTTCCGTCATTGCCAAGTGGTGTTCAACGACTACTTGCGACAACCGAGCATGGCGTAACTTCAGTTCCACTCACCGGTCATGATGGTGCAAGACACGGCTGTCCTTGATGCTCTCGCCGTTGACGAGGATGCGGGACCCTGATGTTGGGGTGAGTGTCACAATGTTATTCTTGTTCTCGATGGCAGCGTGCTCTTTCTGTATGCTGCAACAATGCCAGTCAACAACATAGCAATGGCGGTAACCAAGCAGGCACCTACAGCCTTCTGCAAGCATGTACCACGTATTCGACGTAATAAGCGCCCCGCCCTAATATTTGCTAATATATTGGCAAGTGAACAATCCCAATTAGCACCCCTTCCGATTGATCAAAGTACACAAGACTTATTTATTCAGGTATATTACGCACTCGTGTGTTATATACACCCTTAATTATGGGCAATTAAATTCTGGAAAAGTATCTCTGTCGTATATAAACAGTCAGGCCGTCAGCATAAACCACGAAATTTATCTTTCAACTCTGTTTTTCCACCAAAATAATATTCTAATAAGAGCCCCCAATATCTAATTTTGAGAGTGCCCTGGGCGCTTGTTACGTCCAATATCTGACAACTCACGACAGATACAAATATATTCTTCCCTTGATATACCGAGCAACATACAACATTTGAATAATACGCAGAATTTCTCTACCCAAATAATCGTCACTACTCACTACAGATAAAATAGACAAATATCAGCATCAGTGCCTTTTACCCTGCATCCACAAATAGGCCTTTAATTTTTTATCAGTTGGTTTACAAAATGTTTGGCCTAAAATTCAATGAAGGTGGTCGAAAAAAAAATTAAAATTGTATGGAAATAAACACATTTAACATGGGAAGATACTGAAAGATCATTGTTTTTAGCTAGAATAAATATTTATATAAGTATTTTTAATCACCATTTCTTAGGAACAGCAGTGACAAATTCTTGTGTCAAAAGTATTTTTTATTTTTGTCAAAATTCAGGGTTTTTTGGTCAGCTGGTCTCGTAAACCAACTACAAAACACAAAAAGCAAGCATCAGAACAATATCTCTGGCATCATATATATCATGTCAGTGGGCTTTATAAATAGGAGGCGGACTTTAAAAACTTGTAAATGGTCTTGGTCTAGGTCATGGCATTTCTGCAAATGGGATATCACTGAGTATGGTTTTACGCTGCTTTTAGCAATATTCCAATATCACAGCGAGGGACACAAGAAATGGGCTTCACACATTGTACCCATGTGGGTAATCGAACCCAGGTCTTTGGCTTGACGAGCGAACCCTTTAACCACTAGGCTACTCCACCACCTGTAATGTGATATCAAGTAGAATAGTCTGTGTGGGACCCCAGTATTTGATGCTTGTTTGAAATGGCTGCTCACATGGTGGCCTGGCCCTATGGCTGACTGTATGGCATCAGGCCCTACTTGGCTTGATTGTTGCTCATAATATCAGTCAGTGGTTTGCCAGGTCCAGATTATTGATAAGACTGTGGCTTCTAACATCACTCACTCACTCAGGTCCAGATTATTGATAAGACTGTGGCTTCTAACATCACTCACTCACTCACTCACACTCACTCACTCACTCACTCACTCAGGTCCAGATTATTGATAAGACTGTGGCTTCTAACATCACTCACTCACTCACTCACTCAGGTCCAGATTATTGATAAGACTGTGGCTTCTAACATCACTCACTCACTCACTCCCTCACTCACTCAGGTCCAGATTATTGATAAGACTGTGACTTCTAACATCACTCACTCACTCACTCAGGTCCAGATTATTGATAAGACTGTGGCTTCTAACATCACTCACTCACTCACTCACTCAGGTCCAGATTATTGATAAGACTGTGGCTTCTAACATCACTCACTCACTCACTCAGGTCCAGATTATTGATAAGACTGTGGCTTCTAACATCACTCACTCACTCACTCACTCAGGTCCAGATTATTGATAAGACTGTGGCTTCTAACATCACTCACTCACTCACTCACTCAGGTCCAGATTATTGATAAGACTGTGGCTTCTAACATCACTCACTCACTCACTCACTCAGGTCCAGATTATTGATAAGACTGTGGCTTCTAACATCACTCACTCACTCACTCACTCAGGTCCAGATTATTGATAAGACTGTGACTTCTAACATCACTCTCACTCACTCACTCAGGTCCAGATTATTGATAAGACTGTGACTTCTAACATCACTCACTCACTCACTCACTCAGGTCCAGATTATTGATAAGACTGTGACTTCTAACATCACTCACTCACTCACTCACTCACTCACTCACTCACTCTGGTCCAGATTATTGATAAGACTGTGGCTTCTAACATCACTCACTCACTCACTCAGGTCCAGATTATTGATAAGACTGTTGCTTCTAACATCACTCACTCACTCAGGTCCAGATTATTGATAAGACTGTGGCTTCTAACATCACTCACTCACTCACACTCACTCACTCACTCAGGTCCAGATTATTGATAAGACTGTGACTTCTAACATCACTCACTCACTCACTCACTCACTCACTCAGGTCCAGATTATTGATAAGACTGTGGCTTCTAACATCACTCACTCACTCACTCACTCAGGTCCAGATTATTGATAAGACTGTGACTTCTAACATCACTCACTCACTCACTCAGGTCCAGATTATTGATAAGACTGTGGCTTCTAACATCACTCACTCACACACTCACTCACTCACTCGTTTCCTCTCAGTCTTTGTCTTACAAAACTGTAACCAAATTGGAATTAAGGATTGTGCCTTTTCTCAGGAAATGTGATCTAATTAAGTCCAAGCTTACCCCAAACCATTGAGTTGTATATCTGGTGGAGGGGAGGCGTTCTTGGTGCCAATCTTGGATTGCCCTGAAGTAAGACCATAGTACATGCTGACAGAACTTATATAAGAGAAATACATTAGTCTATTATAAATGAATATATCATAAATCAGAGTATAAATAGTAAAATAGCGCTTCATATGACTTTGTCCGTGTTGTAGCTTTCAGCCATGCCGTCACGCAACAAGGATACAATGCAGTGACATAGTTTAAAGAACTATGCTACTCTCCCTCAATAAGCGACCTGTCGTAAATGGTACCAAATTCACTTTTTGTATGAAAATTTACGCTGTATATTTGACAATTTGAATTTAATCTGAGATTCTTGAGTTCAACAATCAAATTGGTAATACACTGACTGATCGTATTTCTCAAAAGACTCAATACACGAGAGTTCAGAGCCCAATGAAGACAAAACTATCCCAGCAGACATCCTAAGTGTTGGATAAAAGCCTGAAGATGCGGTTCATCTGTGTGTACCACTATGATGAAGATCACGTTGAGACCCTGAGTGCGATATTGCCATGATCTGGGGGATGATGCTGATAGTTCCATCACAGATATTTACCGTCTTTGACAAAGTGTATGACCATGGCAGTGAGGGCGGGGTCCTCATTCAGGTTCCAGAAGTTGCACACCGTCTTCCGCCTCGCCTGTTTCTGGGTCTCCTCCTCCGCCTGGCCCTGTGGAGGAGATTGATTGATTGATTGATTGATTGATTGATTGATTGATTGATTGATTGATTGATTGATTGATTGGGTGGGTGGGTGAGTGAGTGAGTGAGTGAGTGAGTGAGTGAGTGAGTGAGTGAGTGAGTGAGTGAGTGAGTGAGTGAGTGAGTGAGTGGGTGGCTGGCCGAGTGGGTGAGTGAGTGAGTGAGTGAGTGAGTGGGTGGGTGGGTGAGTGGGTGAGTGAGTGAGTGAGTGAGTGAGTGAGTGAGTGAGTGAGTGAGTGAGTGAGTGAGTGAGTGAGTGAGTGAGTGAGTGAGTGGGTGGGTGGGTGGGTTGGTTGGTGGGTGGTTGATTTAAAATGTGTTATATTGCTCCTTGACATGAGCATGTTCGGCAAGGACCCGTTGTTGAAACATGTGTCCCAGAATAAAAAATTTCAAAGCATTTCAGGAAATAGTTAATAATATTAATCTATTCGACTTTGTGAAAAGTGATAGATGTAATAGATGTATGATATGACAGGTAGGTTCATGAAACTATATATTATTTTGACGGGGCTACGGTGTGGCCGGTACAGCGGCCCCCGGTGTTGAAAGTGTTAACGAGCGGAGTACTTTGAAGTTGGACCCTGTTTCTCTAAGCAATCTCAGTGTTATGAATCATTTACCAAGTTCACAGCTTAAAATAAACTGCAGGCCGTAAGGGTCTGCTGAAATTTAAAACTATCCGCCCGAGAACAAATCTGTCGGCCTCGGGCCTACGGGCCAATGTCTATTTTGAACACTGATTGTGTCAGCCACCGGCTGCCGGTCTGTGTGTCGTGTCTCACCTGGCTGGCGAAGTTGGCTTCCTCCAGTTTTTGAGCCCAAGTCGTCTCACTCTCCTTCATCTGCTCCTCCAGCTCCCTCTTCAGACGTTCCATCTCTGTAACCATGGCAACACACAGGAAGTTCGGTAAGGTTCATCTGTACAAGGTTTCAGTCATGTCGCGACAGTCAGTTCTTTCTTGACACTCCAAAGTGGCGTGGTCTTACCACTTTTAAAACTTATAGCAACCATGAGACAACTATAGGATTCTGGAATACCTAAGGGGGGCAACTCTGCATAGCAAATTGATGCACCTTAGACAACTGTGCCCCATTGTTATAATAAAGGATCTAGGTCCCATTTCACAAAGCTATCATGGCGCTATGATTATCGTAACTCATATACTTTTACATAAACATACGATAGTCGTAGCACTACAATCGCTTTGTGAAATGGGGTCCGGAAAAGTTTACTTCCATGACATGCAAGGTCATACCCTCCTCTCTGTTGAAGCTGGATCCCTCGGTGCCAACAACAGCGGCTCCCCCACCACCCTTCAGCATCTCCATCAGCCGCGCGTTCTCCTCGCGCAACTCCCTGATCAGCTTGTCTGTCGGGCTCTCATTCACCACGGCCTGGGTCTTGATAGCTTTAGCTCGGTCAGCTGAAAGAAAATAATCATCTCTCTTTCAAGAAACTTTAATGGCTTCTGTGCTATTGTCAGATTAGGAACATCAATGAGACCCAGGACTAAAACTGATCATTTCTGTATTGCAACCGACCGCCGTCATAAGGCAGGAGTATTGCTACCATTTTATCTCTTCTTGTTTCAGTGGAAAGTATGTGTCAGTAGCAGAGACAAACTACATATCCTTTCCATGGCAAAAATGAATTGAAACGTAATGATTTTTTTTTTTTTATAAGAATCAATCTGGAATTAAATGTAATGAAATATGAGCTCTCAAAACCAGAACCTTTTCCTCTGAGGAGCGCCAAGACATTTATGAACACTTAGCTGAGTTTACAGATTAATATCTTCAAACATTATACATGTAAATACGACAGAAGTGAGTCCAGTGAAAGCTGTATCTTATCAATTGCAGCCTTCCAATGGCATGATAGGGAAATCATAATGGAAATTACGAACCGACGAAAAACAGTGAAAATTATGTTTAATGCCAGATTGGTTGCTCTTGAGGCATAAAAGTGTTTTGAGGCCTAAATTTTCATTATGTTTAAATAGTTGTTCTCTCAAGAAAACATGCTGGCTGGGGTCAGGATATACTCTCATTATTTTAATAATAGTTTTTGATGTTATTATCTGGACTAATTTAGCTTAGCTTACAAGGCCAAATAGAATTTTACTAGATTCAGGCTTCGGACCAGTGGCCAAGGTCACCAATTGTGTCTGCCAGGTAGCTGAACAGATACCGCTATTTTCAAGCTCCTTGTATCTACACCATTGATCAACGCAAACAAGGGACACAAATCTTACCAAATCTTAAAGTTGAAAGTGTCTCTTCATAGTTGATGTCAGCGGGACTCAAGGCAGCGATCTACAGGAGAAACACACAATACATTAGTCAGTGTCGTAATGCAGATATAGAAGACAAACATACAACCTGCACAAAGACTATCAAGAAAATCCCTCACACCACAGTGACAAATATCGATTTTCTTAAATATTTTCTAAATATGATGATTTACAAGTTTAATTGTATTTCATGTTCTGCTAGGCATCCCTTTAATGGCTAGAGCCAGGCAGGGTAACAAGAAGTACCATCTTTAATATATTCTGATATGATGCAGATGGGGATAGAACCACAGACCTTCCACTGTGCAGGCAAACACTCTATCTACCAGGCCATGAAGGATAACGATATAGACCTACCATGATGGTTTTGCTGTTGCCTCCCAAAGCATTCTGGAGCAATTTCGTCAGAACAGAGTCTCGGAACGGCACTAAAACAGAAATTACATCTCTTATCCTTATATATCAAACCAAGAAATCTTTGGAAATCTCTTCTGCATCAAATGAGTGAGTGAGTGAGTATGGTTTAACGCCGCTTTTAGCAATATTCCAGCAATATCACGGCGGGAGACACCAGAAATGGTGGGTCTCAGACGTTTACCACTTCGGTGAAACCCACAAGCACGGGTATGGTGCCGACGAACCTAGAAACATAATCAGGGCAAACCAGGATTCAAACCCACAATCATAGGTTTCTGGCCAAGGGACGCAACTCTGCACAGCGAATCGCTGTGACCCCCGGTCAAATATGAAACAACACCAATATGTCCACGGAACACGAGAACAAAGACTGACCGACAGTTTTCTTCTTGCCATTGGACAGGTCAGCAAGAGCCTTGATGCAGTTACCAAGTGTACTGAGGGACTGGTTAATGGCCGACCCCTCCTTCAACCGATCCCCTGTAGCTCCAGTGCTCTCTGCTCGCTCGCTGTAGGATCATACACAATACATGATAGGGCTTGGACAAGTCCAAATTTACTACCCGGGTACCCACTCCCCTATTACCCAACCCTACCCGGGTACCCTCTGTAGGTCTCAAGAGGTAGATACAAACTGTCCGATTGGGATAAGTTTGACCATCGCTCTCGTAAAATGTGTTTAGATACAGGTATGAAACGATCTGGTGTATACACTGAAGTTGACTGAAGTTTGATTTTTATTCAAGCGTATATAAATCAGAAGGAATGGGTGTTGTCATCAGGAAGAACTGCTAACATTAGTGCCTTGTAGTTTAAACATAGAGTTTTAGATAAATTTTGTCATTAAACAATATATCACGTGACTAACCACGGGTCCGGGTAGTCCTGTGGGTACCCAGGTCCTACTCAGTACCCACCCGACCCGAGCGTAACCAGAGCTCCAGATAACTTTTTGAGCAATTGAGTTTTTACTCTAGGGTTTCTATTTTAATTGCGTTTTTACATAGGGTAACCAATATTTTTTCACTCATCTATTCATCACTCTATTGGGTCAACATTTTAAGATTTAGAAAAAATGAAATTCTGTTTTAGATGTACATAACCATGATAACTGTTCTAAATATATAGGCTTGACTTGGAAAGTAAAATTCGCTTGTAATTTAATGCATTTGTTTCTGTACGGAAGTTAATTGAAAGTAATTGGGTTTTGAATATTTGGGGGGGGAAGGGGGGTATTTTATGTAAATTCGCCGCTTATCTGTAGCTCTGGTAACACTACATCAAGCACCATGTACACACCTGCCAGCAAGATCGACTAGGTTGATGATGGACGTCTTTGTCATGTTCTGGTTGGCTTCGTTCATCGTCTTCTGCACGAACGTGATCGCCACAATTGTGTGGGCTCGACTTGAATAAAAAGTATCAGTATGATCAAACTCCAGAGTCTAACTTTGCATACAATTATTGATTACACAAACTTGAAAACCGATAATTTCAGTGGAAGTTAACCACTGCTTGAGTGGTCTATATTTACAATAATATATTCAATTCTCAGAGATTTATCTACATCTTCTCAGAGGTCGATATTGCTCAGATCTTAGGCAAATGTCAGTAAAAAATCAATAATTGGAATTAAAAAATTCCCAGTTCATGTTAAAATAGTTACAATAAATACATGTCTTTGTGGAGGTGATTCATAATTCACTGATAACAGGATCAAAAAAGAGAAGAGGCATTGTTGTACTGAATGCAAGCATAAAATACCTATAGACCTATATACTATATACTATATTTAAGAATATAAGAACTTTAAAAAAATAATTGGTTTTTCATCATTTTCAGGACAAGAACATTTGTTACGGAATCCTACATAAATCCCTGATACCTTTCTCAGTAACCATGGTAATTAAAGAAGCATCATACACTGAGATTCACTTCACAACATCCTTGAAGATAATAAAGGGCGTCATATCTTAATAGCTTCATTTCCGGTTTTATAAGAAAACAGATACTAGCAACTCCAACAGTTCTATAAACGAGAATGAATGGAACAGACAGGTATGGCTCCAACCCAAAATCCAATATGAATGTCTTATTTATAGTTCATATGTATGTCTGAATACTTATATCGATCTTGTAGCTATCGATGGACGCAACATATTTAACACTATGTGTTAACTTGCATTCTTTGTATTTGGGACTAAGGCCTTATGTACAATAAACAATATAGACTTTGGTTACGAAAATCTGGACTTGTGGAAGGCAAGAGTGTGCCATTTGCTTCCAGTTTGTGAAACACGTCTAAGCAAACCCATATGAGTCAGTGTGCATTTTCAAATACAAACGCATGTGTGTGATCTACTGTGTACTATGTTTCAGTGCACACCATTGTAAAAAGCGCTGACAGGACAAACAGTAACAACAGGTTCAGTAGCTCACCTGCTAGTGGCGTTCATGTTGGTGGAGGCAACTGTCCTGTTTCTTGTTCCTTCGTTGATCTTGTTGTCAATGGCCATGTAACTGTCCACGGGCCAAGAGGTGAGCGTGTCCACTGAAAGCAGACAATAAAAGGTCAAGATAAAACAGACAATACAAGGTCAAGGTGAAACAAACAATACAAGGTCAAGGTGAAACAGACAAAACAAGGTCAAGGTAAAATAGACAACAAAAAGTCAAAGTGAAACAGACAACACAAGGTCAAGGTGAAACGGACAAAACAAGGTCAAGGTGAAACGGACAAAACAAGGTCAAGGTAAAATAGACAACAAAAAGTCAAGGTGAAACAGACAACACAAGGTCAAGGTGAAACGGATAAAACAAGGTCAAGGTGAAACGGATAAAACAAGGTCAAGGTGAAACAGACAACACAAGGTCAAGGTGAAACAGACAACACAAGGTCAAGGTGAAACAGACAACACAAGGTCATGGTGAAACAGACAACAAAAGGTCAAGGTAAAATAGACAACAAAGGTCAAGGTGAAACAAGACAACACAAGGTCAAGGTGAAACAGACAACACAAATGTAGTCCCATTAATAGTAAATAGACAACTTGTTTGGCACATGACTGGAATTACTGTAGACTGGTTATTGGTCAAAGGTGTTCACTAAATGTCACTCATTGACTCTAGGGTGTTCCTGCATCAGAACATGGTCCCCATCCCTAAGTCCTTGCATGCTATTGTCTGTAAAACTACTGCTAATGATAAGGGCACTTTAGGTGATCCTACTAACTTTTCTAGTCACGTTATTGTAGTTTGGGCCAAGTACTTTAGGTTCAGTAAACATTGCTGCTGTTTGAATGTCTTACCATAGAATCCCTTGGAAGGGTGCTGCCGCACTTTGAGACCCCCCTTCTGTGCAGACTTGAGGTTGAGAAGATCCCTCACTTGCTCATTGTAGATCTCCAGCATACTCAGCTTCACCTGCACCATCACCACCATCATCATCATCATCATCATCATCATCATCATCATCATCCAATCCATCACCATAAGCACCACAACCACCATCACATCATTATTGTTAATATTCTGACTGGGGCGGTTGGTTAGCCTAGTGGTTAAAGCGTTTGCTCATCAAGCCAAAGACCCGGGTTCGATTCCCGACATGGGTACAACGTGTGAAGCCCATTCAACCAACCATTCTTTTAAGAATTCACTTTGAAAAAACATTTATTTACAATTTTTTATTTTTTTCTACCACTGACTACGGTTTTGTATTGAGCCCATAAAACAAGTAAATACACAAAACAGGCCTGAGGGAAAGATCTTATACATGTTATCACCATGACGATGATTCTGCTTTAGTCTTCCAGACTTCACCGCCATCCTGATGCACCACCTTTTTCTCCTTTTTTTTTACAGATTTTGAAAGTGAACAATTTTACTCAGTAGGTCGAAAAAAAATAGTATACAAAATACAATTTTTGTAATCATGTGAATCATCTTACGATTTTATTTTTTGGGTATGTCCTAAAAAAAGTAATCTTTGTCTGGTTTTGTTCCTTATATAGATCATAAATCTAAAATCTGACTGTAATGATGACTTAGTGTTACAAAGGTTTCTGTTTTAGCCACATAAATATCCTTTGGATTATTTTTGGTTGCCGTCGGCGATATAAAAATTACCTTGAATTTCTGAATTTTCAGTTTTTAAGGCTGGTGGATCCGTAAAGGAAGCAAAAAAAATTTAAGGCCCGGTTGAAATGGACTTAAAAATAATAGCAGCTGTGAATACTGAGATAAAACACCTCCAGGGGGATTCAGATCATTAGCTCACCTGGTATTCTTCCCCTTCCTTGGCCGTCATCTTCTTCTCATCGATGCCACGGAACAGGTCTTCGCAGGCAAGGGGGACAATCCCCTTGTTGGTGCCGTAGCCCACCATGGAGTAGGACTTGCCGCTGCCGGTCTGACCATACGCGAAGAGGGAGCAGTTGTAGCCCTTCCAGGCATTGTCCAGCACCCCCTTTCCTAGGTCGTCAAACACAACTTGCTGCGGACACAGACAGACAGACAGACATGTAAACCTGTTGTCTGGTACATTGGAGAGAACTGGACACATAAATCACCTCTCCTAATCAACCATGTTCACTGTGTTTGAAAGTAAGGTCAAAAATAAAATTAAGCCCATCCAAAAATAGGGTCGGTAAACAAGCGGATCCAGGATTTTGAAATAAGGGTGTGTGCACATTATTCTCAAATCACAAAGTGACTTGACCAAACGCAGGTAACATGTCATCTTCCCGAGGCAAGAGAGTTAACTGACTATAAAAGTCCAGTTTACACCCTTGCCGAACTAGGCTGGTATTATGGAGTTACATTTTGGCTGGGCTAACGAGTCTATGCATAGTCCAATCAAAATCGCGCACCGAAATCGAAATCCGGTTCGTAAACTTTCATGCAGAGTTCGGTCGATTGCAGGATTTGCACAGAAAAGAACAAATTCTAGTACTTTTTGGGTGCGGTCCCATCTGAGATTCAAACCCACACCCTCAGAGTAAGCCACTTAATCGCCAGCACAAAAATTCAGTGAGCTAACCCACTCAGACACCGAGGTCACTTTAATCGGAAAGTGTAAACCAAAATAAGACATATCAAGGCCATAGTTCACTTTTTTTGACAAGGGGGGGGGGGGGGAGGGGGGCAAATAAGATTATTCATTTTTTATTCAAGTTAACTTACACAAGGAAGAATGTATTCTGTAAAAAATCTAGGGGGGGGCAAATAAGATTATTCATTTTTTATTCAAGTTAACTTTCACATGGAAAGATGTATTCTGTAAAAAATCTAGGTACATGATTCCACAAATATGTCACCTGTATGAATGGTATGCAAACTAATATTTATAAAAGACTCTTTCAAGAACCCATTCAGTACATTACTCATTAGCCCTGGCCCAAAACGAGCACCACTCTGAAAGCATACATCCTGTGGATGTACAGAGGCCGGCCTACCTGGTCAGCGTACTTGGGGGAGCTGGGCTCCAGGTACCCATCTCCTCGCTCCGTGTAGCCATCGTGGGACCAGTAGGAGAAGTCAAAGGCAAACTTCTTGGGTTTTTCTTTAGTGTTTTCTGGATCTGTGATCTCTGTCTGTTTACCGTTCATCTGTATAATGATACTGGCTTTCCTGGCCGTCTCGCGCGAGTTGTAAACACAGTCAAGGAGAACAGCTACTACGTCATGTCCGTGTATTTGGACAAGATCAAGTTATGTTCTTATATCACAGATGGAAATAAAAATGGCTGTCAGGTATGAGGATTAGTCACATTAAAAAATCAGTCGGTGACAAAAACTTTTGAGTGTCTGTTGACCTTGTTTTCAACAGATCTCAGTACAGTGTTCCCTTGCTATTTCGCTCTTCAATGTAGCGCTAGCTCGGTTACAGCGCCGGTAAAGTATGGCTCCTAAATTTCCTTACATTTATAATAAACTCAAGTTTTCCAAAGACACAATGTATTTTCCCATCTCAAAAAACATTATCAACTGATCACCGCTATCACGTAACACCAGAAATACCAGTCACCAAATCTGAATTGAAGTACATATTACTATCTGACTATAAAAAGGTGTTCATTGTTTATCTGGACTAATGTTTGTAATCTATTTTATTCATTTTATTCAAAATTTCATTCAATAATGTTTACAGTAATTTCAGCGAAAATCGTGTGTGAAGTCATCGGGAGATCGCACAACTCACCGTTATTTACAGCAACCACGGTCAAATTACTGCTGTTGATGCCTTGAAATGGACTTTAGTTGCAAGAGAATGGATACATAAATCATAAATGCCATACTTTGACTTGTTAAAAGTCATATTTGAGGCAGTTTGATTATTAAATGTCAACATAACATTTTCACAATCTAAATACATGTAGCGCGGGAAGTCCCTACGATGAACAGTCAAATTGTATTAATGTATGGGCTTTTATTGGCAAGGTTTACTAGACTGGGGTTATTGACTAGTGCCTAAAGTCAATGCATATATATTATTCTTACATATGACAATCATATATTTAGAATGAAGGAATTCTTCAAAATTGAAAAACAAAAGAACTTGGCGGATTAACTTTTTTTCAATAAATATATGACCAGATGAACATGACGAATGTGTGATGATATTCAGGTGTGCCAGATACCAGTCTGACAGTCCAAGACGGTCTATGTTGCTGACAGTTTTGAAAAGTTATTTTCTGACAACTAATATTCAACAGTACTATTGTTATGTTTACTCTTTTATTATTTAAGTCCCTTAGTCTAGAAAATTCTGGACTGGCAACATTTTATCTGGTCTGGTAACTTAGCAATGTTGCCAGTCCGGTTGACTGATTGATATTTTGGGGAATTTTATACACTGCAAACAGCATGTCACCACTGGCATATGTAAGAGTACCTGTGTTGAAAAACTAGAAAAGAACACATAAAATGTTACGTTGAGGGGAGGTGAAATGGGGTTTAATATGCACCTATGTATTGACATGTGTGTACATTGTGTGCGTCTGCTTGTACTCGTCCGGTCTAATGCCGATTTATATTGCTAGCTCACTGACATACCATGTCGTAGTTTAACATGAATACCCCACTCAGACACAGATATACTGACACCGAGCCGAACAGTCCTTTATAGACCCTTTAAGCCCAGCGCCAGTCAGGGTAACAACAAGTACTATCTTTTAACGTGTGTGTGTGTGTGTGTGTGTGTGTGTGTGTGTGTGTGTGTGTGTGTGTGTGTGTGTGTGTGTGTGTGTGTGTGTGTGTGTGTGTGTGTTTCTGCTTGTACTAGTTCAGTCTAATGTCGATTTATATAGTTCTGAGATCCCATGCCACAGTTTAACACAGATACCCCACACAGACTCAGTATACTGACTCCAAGCTGACCAGGCCTTGTTTTACCCCTGCTCTAAGCTGGGAAATAGCACATACCATTTTTAAATGTCTTTTGGTATGAACGTGCCCAGTGATAAAAAAACCAACCTTCCACTCTCCGGGCAGACACTCAAACCACTAGTCCTGGGGGATTGACATGTTCGGGGCACATAACACTCTGATAACCCTCTGATAACCCTCTGATAACACTCTGATAACCCTCTGATAACCCAGGCCTCATTTATCATCTTGTTACTAGATGCTTCAAAACCAGATAATATTAGCAATCGTGTCTTGAAATTATTAGCGGAGCAGCTGTCAGAACCATTGTGGATTTTATCTAATATGTCCTTATCAAATTCAATCTTTCATGATGTGTGAAAAGGTCCTGCTATCATGGCTATGGTACTAATACATAACATGAACGATGTTCAGGACTGTACAAAGTATAGACCTGTAGCTGTCTCAAGTTGTTTGTCCAAAGTGTGTGTTTAAACATGGCTGAAATCTCTTTTTAGATAAGGGAACAATTACTTCATTGATGTCGTTGATAGGCATTTAGAGGTTGAAAGAATATGAATATATGGCACTTTATAAGGCTAGCAACTTCTTTTATTCTTTGTCACAATGTTTCTGAGGCTCTTCTCGTTCCTTCATCATTGCTCCACGTGATGAAGCAAGAAGTAGTGAGTGAGTGAGTGAGTGAGTGAGTTTGGCTTTACACCGCTTTTACCAATATTCCAGCAATATCCCGGCGGGGGACACCAGAAATGGGCTTCACACATTGTACCCATGTCGGGATTCGAACCCGGGTCTTCGGCGTGACAAGCGAACACATTAACCACTAGGCTACCCATCCCCCCCCAGAAGCAAGAAGTAGCTCTGAAACGCTTTGACAAAGTATAAAGGAAATTGCAATCCATAAAAACTGCCATATATGCAATTACTTCATTGCAATCTGGATTTACACGGGGGATTCCACATCCTATCAACTTACTTATTAATATAACCTTACAGCTAAGGCACTTGAGAGTGGGAAACAGGTTACAGAAGTCAATTTTGATATAAGTACAGCTTACAATCGAGTTTGGCATAAATCAAGAGTATATGGAGTGAGTGAGTGAGTTGGGTTTAAAGCCACTTTTAACAAGTTATATCACGGCGTGTCAGCTTAATGTGGGAGGAAAGCCCTGAAGTGATGCAGGTCTCAGACCTTTACCACTTCGCTGAAACCCACGAGCCTGGGTATGGTGCTGACAAACCTAGAAACATAATCAGGGCGAACCAGGATTCGAACCCACAATCATAGGTTTCTGGCATGCCCAAGGGACGCAACTCTGCACAGCGAATACGGCGCCTTAGACGACTGGGCCACCCATGTCCCCAAAAGTATGTGGAATAATAGGTTGTCTTTTATCATGGTTTGGGAGTTACTACTGCAATAGAGATAGTAAACAGTAATTAATGGTCATAAATCAAATGTTCAACCAGTTTTTGCAGGAGTTCCTTAAGGCTCAGTTTTAGGATCATTATTATTTTTGGTATTGATAAAAGATAAAGTTGATGACGTTCAGTGTAATATGAAACTATTTGCTGACGATACTTCTTTTATGTTCTTTATATGTTATCATTGATGATATTATATCATCAAGTATATATCTAAATGAAGACTTACAAATGATAGCTAACTGGGCCAAAACTTGGAAAGTATAGTTCAACCCCAGTAAAACAGAATCAATTTTATTTTCTTGAAAAAGATTGAATCTGCCTTACCTGACCTTTTAATAAATATCATTAAAATAATATCAGTTCATTCACATAAGCATCTTGGGGTAACGCTTCTGAATGATTGTCAGTGGCATGTCCATATCAAAGATTTTGATTCTAAAGTTAGCCCAATGATTTTTAATTTAGAGTATTGCCTGCAAAAAGTCTTCAATGATGACTGAATAACTCTTGTACCGACCTATATTTTATTAGTGTGATTATATTTGGAATAACTGTACAAAGAATCAAGAATTTATCTTAAAAGAATTACATCTGGATGCACTTCGGTCCATCTGTGGATCCGCTAGAGGCATCAGTCATTCAAAATTATATGATGAAACTGGTCATACATCTTTAAGTAATAGTCAACAATATCATAAAATGTGTCTATTTCACAAAATGTTTATTAGAAAATGCAATCATTTTATCAGACCTAGTTCCACTGAACATATCTCCCACTTCCACATGACACTAGATCATCCACCTCCCACACAATACTCTTTGCTGCACTAAACTATACAAAAAATCATTTTTGCCCTCTGCTATTTTGAACAAGAATCTGTTGGATAACCAATAGCGTTGTAGAGAATCTTTCACAGAATTTATAAACATAAAATATCAATGAAATCAAAATATGTTGCTAAATGTCATCTGCAGAGAGTATTTAAATCATTTGGTAATAGATTTAACCAAATTCTTCACTGTAAATTAAGACTGGGATGTAGCGATTTAAACGAACACAGGTTTAATAGATTTATCCATGATGACCCTACTTGTAGTTGTGGTCATCATAACGAAGACAGTTTTCATTATTTATTGTAACAATGTCTGAATTATTGTGATGTTAGATCAACACGTTGTTTCTTTGTCCAGGGCTTTAATATCAAGACCGCGTTATTTGGAAATACTATTTAATCTACAAGATGATGATAATATTACAATTATTGAATCTGTATTTACCTACATTACCCTCACCAACAGATTCTGCGGCTAACTTAATATATCAGATATATTGTAATTATTGTAATGTATTCTGTAACAAATTTCGGTTACAGGTAAATTTTGCTTATCTTTAGGATTGCTATACTGTTATATTTCTGATCGTTATTTCGTACGGGAGAGGTCTTTATATAGGTTTCTATATGTCTGTTAACCAATCTCAAGTCTTTTTTAAATAAATATTGTTTAAACCATAACCAGATCTGAATGTATCAGTTGTTACAAGAGATACCATTGAACATGTCTGTTCCCCTTCCCAGTCTCAGTCCGGACATCGTCACATTTCATGTTTGACATCAGACATCAGACAATTGTGGACATGTTTTATTTGTCTGTGACTTGTTTCAAATAATGTTATATTTTCAATATATATTGAAAATCAGATTGGTTAACAGGCACGACTATGTGAAGGCCTCTCCAATACAAAAATACTTTGTATAAAAAATATCCTAACTTAAGACCAACACTACTCCAACTCGCAGTCGTCTCGCTGCCCTTGCTTTAATTAGCCTGCATAATCACCAAATGCCAAGTCACGCTGAACACAAGTCAAACGAGTCAAGATTAAAGTCCATAAAACCGTATTCGACGTAATAAACGCCCAGGGCACTCTCAAAATTAGAAATAGGGGGCTCTCAATTGAATATTATTTTGGTGAAAAAAATAGAGTTGAAAGATAAATTACGTGGTTTATGCTGACAGCCAGAAATGTTTATGTACTACAGATATATTTTTCCAGAATTTAATTGCCCATAATTAAGGGTGCATATAACACACAAGTGCGTATTATACACGATTAAATAAGTCTTGTGTACATTGATCAATCGGTGGGGGTCTTAATTGGGATTGTTCACGAGCCAATATCTTAGCAAATTTCGCCAAGGGCGCTTATTACGTCGAATATGGTGTGCAAATTTAGAATCTGCCAAGAAACAATGAGAAAAAAGCCATCCATATGTCAATACTTTCAAAGATGGAGTGTTGTTGCCCCTTAACCATGTTAACATTGTTTAACAGTACACAGTTAATGATGAAGAGTTCAAAATCCTATTCATGTATATCGAAAGGTACATAACTGTCATATTGCCTTTTAAGGGTTTACAAAGTGTTTTGACAGGGTTATAAAATCATTAACATATTCTATTATTTTAATGTTTAAGTCACATGACAGAGATGCATTTCCAAACAATATACTATTAGGACCTTATATTAACCCCTTACAAAAAAGAAACACTTTGATCCTCAGTCAGTAAATAGTTTACATTAAAATGAATAATTTCCCAGATTTGATTGTGTACAAGCAGTCGTGATATAGCTGAAATAATGCTGACATTAACAACATACACTCACTCACTGACATCAGACATTTGTTGCTGTGTAATATGGTCAACAAATTAATTTTTAATTACAGCCAAATCACAAAACCCAAAAGATTTAAAAAGTACTACTTGAAAGGAATTTTATCATATTTTTTTCTCAAGTAATTGATGATTACAAAGTAGTCCATGTACTTCTATATGAAAACAGTATTTACATACACTGCTTATTACAGACATAATTCAAACACACCACACTTCACATTCTCTTTACAAAGGAGCCCCAAACACAAAGTAAACACAGCCCATGGCAATAAACTCCACCACCACAGCTAGGCCTATTGCGAAATGATTTAGGCCTAAATCTACAGGCTAAATGTCATTCGTTGTATAATATCTACACCCATATGAGATTCTGAAAGATGACAATGATTAATAAAAGGAAAATACTACTTATAACATTTAGATTTTTATAAATCACAACATAAAGTACTTATGGTAATTGAAAGACAATGAAATTCAGCAATGTAAACAATGTCAAAACGACGAACTATTGTACCACGCTAATCAATCATAAGGCAAGTGTCAAACAGTTTATTCTAACAAGGGAAACAAACAGCGCATTGATAAATCAGACGCAGGTAAATCGCTAAAATGTTACTCCGTGTTGCTTTCAAAGAACGCCAACAAAAGCCGTACAACAGTAAAGGATATAAAAGGCCTGACCCGCACGGCCACTCGAACGTTCTCCGCCATGTTTCTGTTGACAGGTGCGCGGCTTGTCCGTAAGCTGCCCGCTTTTGTTTCTGTGAGCAAATCCTAATTACCTAGCTGCTTCTGGTTGTCAAATACCTCCTTTCGAAACTGTGGTACACCGAAAACTATATTCCTCTACAGTTGTTGCGACAGTGAGACAGGCTGTCGTGTGAGGCCCAGTGCAGTCAATTGTTTCAGGCTAAATGGTAATGACAACACATGACGGCACAGGATCAACTTCCGTCAACAAAAGGGGGACAAACCTACGGTTACCATGACTTCCGGGCAACAATCCAGTGGGCGTGGCCATCAAATCGCGTGACGATGAAATGGAATTTTTATGGTCATGTTTGTATAACATTTATGGCGAAAGAAGACTAGTTTATAATATTATCTAAAAGAAGACTTAGAAGTCTAATGATATAATAAATAAACACAATTGTTAGTTTGTTTATTGTATTTTATATATACATTTATTTTATTTTTTTTTTTTTTATTTATATTTTAATATAAGTACCGACCCGTGAAGATCCGGTTAGAATTGGTCTTCAGCAACCCATACTTGTAACGGGATCAGGTGGTCAGGCTCGCTGACTTGGTTGATGGATGTCACTGTATCCCAATTGCGCAGATCAATGGATCACAGGATCGTCTGGTCCAGAATCGATTATTTACCGACCGCCATCATTTAGCTGGACTATTGCTGAGTACGGCCTTAAACCACAAACACGCAAACTAATATAAGTTTCATATGATAAATAACACCTTAATTACACTTTAATTAACTATTTTATTCCTTACTGTAAATAAAAATTGTGATAAACTACCCAAAAAAATCATTTCACTACAATATTCTGCGCGAGCGCGTGTAATAAAGAACACCAAAAATCAAATATGAATACAACAAAGAACATAAAGTCATCTGTATCCCCCGTAGGGCTGGGACGGGTAACTCGGGTACTCGGGTCGGGTAGGTCCTGAGTAGGACCCGGGTACCCACAGGACTACCCGGACCCGTGGTTAGTCACGTGACATATTGTGTAATGACAAAAACTCACTTGAGCTCGGTGGTTACACTACAAGTCGCTAATGTTCCCATTTCTTTTTTATGATGCACATATTCTTTTTTACTTGTATATGTTTGAGTAAAGATAAAGCAAACATAGTGAATTTCTAATATATCTACTGTGAATCCTATTATGGCATTGTTTGTTGCCGTGTCACTAGTGTGTTATTTTTTTTAAAATAAGAAAGTAAAACATAATTTTACAATCTGAAAAGGACAAAGACACTTTAACATCCAAAACTGGCTCCCCCAGGAGATATCGCTTGGGTGAGATGAAGCGATATCTACACTGTAGATATCGCTGCAATGAAATTGCATCAAAATGCTTTGCAGACCATTGTGACGTCATTGTTACCATGACGGCACAATCAAATGACATCACTAATGACTCTGCTACTGAAGCTGTAAGCGGTACTTTTTATTAAGACACTGCTTATTACTGTCTACAAACTGAAAAAGTTGAAAGAATGATGTTGGATGATAAATAAAATCTCACCCTCGTGTCTTTTGAGATCAAATATATCATCACTCGTTGATAAAAGTTGAAAAATCCTCGGCAAGCCTTGGAGTTTTCAAGCTTTTATGAACTCGTGTTGATATATTTGATATCAAAAGACACTCTGGTGAGATTCTTTATATAACAGCCTTAGACTGACATTGTACAAAGTTTCATGGAGAAGTACACAGCGGAACTGAGGCAAAAGTATTAAAGTGAGTGAGTTAGGTTTAACGCCGCTTTTAACAGTATTACAGTTACATCGCGGCGTGTCAGCTTAATGTGGGAGGAAAGCCCGAAATGATGAAGGTCTCAGACGTTTACCCTTTCGTGGAAACCCATGAGCACGGGTATGGTGCTGACAAACCTAAAAACATAATCGGGGCGATCCGGGATTCGAACCCACAATCATAGGATTCTGGCATGCCCAAGGGACGCAACTCTGCACAGCGAATCGCGGCGCCTTATCGACTGGGCCACCTGTGCCCCCGCAAAAGTATTAAAGTTGCTTCCATTCAACTCAAACCCAAATTAATAAAATTTATATAGAAACGAATTGGGGAAGTCATGACTAGCAAAAGGCACTTACGGGCTCGAAATTAGAAAACACCAGGTGTGACCATGTGCACAGGTCCTGTTCCAGGTGTGCCTGGGCTATATCACTGGATTATTAATGTGTTAAAATTTGATGGTTCTCAAATTCCTTGACCCATTGAAGAAAAGCATTTTCCCATCTTTTCCAACTGGTTGACCATACTATTTGCACATATTGCACAATATTAATTTTTATCCCTATCACATATTAATCAGGATTTGTACTTTCGAAGAGGCCATATACTGGGATTACCACGCCTTGATTTACATTTAGATAACCTGGTCTCAGGTTCATCTGTACTACCAGTGGTGTCTGCACTATATTTTCGCTTTTCAGGGTTTTTTTTCAGTTTCAATGTTAGTTTCCTTGCTCATCGTCTGCTTTTATTTCTAATAAGGTTATTATTAGAAATTACAGCAGTAGGCTTGAAGAAATAAAAAATAGTGCAGTTTACTTTTTTTACTCTTCCGTTTGGCCATAAGAAATCGTCTGCTAGGTTTTTCACAACAGTCAACACGAATAACCACTTCCGTTAGAAATGCAAGACCTGTTCACAATATTCGCGATATTCCGTCAAACTATGGAAAGAATTTAAGCGAGTGCATTCAAATGAATTTCGAGCAATCTTGAACATCACGTCAAAAGTGTGCAAGATGCAGTCAAGGGAAATCACTGAATAATGCTGACTGATTTTACAACAGGAAGTCGTTTTGCGATAGTGGAACATACAACTAATGGGAAGAACTCGCTCATTTCACAATTTAATTTCTTATTTCCGAGTTCTGGTCCAGAAATGAAACTCACTGCTTTCATTCAGTTCACGGACTAAGCCGAAATTTATAATATGCATGTTATAGAAAAGAAAAATTCGGAGGAATCAGAAATAGCAAAAGGCACATCAACACTATATGGTGAATGTGTGTACCAATTTTTAGTTTCATCAAGATATCTCAAATAGTTTTCGAGTTCTGCTCCGGGACTGAAACCCATTGATTTCATTCAGCTCAGAGAATAAGTCCATTTTTTTTATAGAAAATATATTAAAAATACAGGGCACACTTAAATAGCAAAAGGCATATCTACACCATATGGTGAGTGTGTGTACTTTGGGAAATAAACTTTTATGGTTTCTATATCCCCCGCAAACGTGGTTGGGGCTGGGGAAAATAAACAATTAGTCTATTCCGGATTTGTATCCCGAGTACCTCTTTCCAAACTGAAGTAAAAGAAACTTTTTTTAAATACCAAGACGATCTAACGGCAGAGACCATAATGTTTCACCTTACCCGTGGGTGGTATGTATATTTGGAGATACGTGAATATGTGGTATATAAATGAAGTCAATCACTCCGCAAGACCAAACAATATATACACGCTACACGCGCGAGCGCTCTTGTTAAATACTTCATTATCACTCCAGACAGATTGATTGAGCCGATCGATTATTGACGATTGTTACACTGAACACGTAGCGCTCCACTAAACATGCCAAGCTTACGAACTATTGGATACAAAGCAGCAATTAACGTTCTTTGTGTGACCGAGGGGGTTCCAGGACTGAATAACCCCCAGGCAGGCCTAGATATGTGTATACGCTATATGTACAATACAAATAAAGGCCTCAGAGACTCATTGGGTGTGTATTTAACGCCCATCTCAATCAATAGTGGGGGCATTTGCCCTATATCACAAATGACTCGTACGTTTTAAACATCCATACCATGTCTACCAAAGGTAATGTTGTGAAACCCTCATCCCCTGAACGAAATCTAATATTCAGTATTAATTCCATTGAGATATCAGATTTATGTTTATCTCCCTACGTGATTACAGGTGAGGTGAAATGGGGTTTAACGTCACGTCCAAGATTATTGCACTTATGCAGCGACGTGCATGCACGTGTGTGTGGCTGCTTGTACTAGTCCGGACTGATGCCGATTTATAGTGCTAGCCCACTTAGACACCATGCCGCAGTTTAACATGAATACCCCACTCAGACACAGTATACGGACTGCGAGCCGACCAGTCCTTGTTTTAGCCCCTTAGTGTCGATGGCCAGACAGGGTAACAACAAGTACCATTTTTGAACGTCTTTTGGTATGACGCGGCCGGGCATCGAACCCCGGACCTTCCGCTCTCCGGGCGGACGTTCTACCACTAGACCACGTTATTACAAGTTGTAAAACTACGAGTCTCACAGACGAGGGGAAACTATGTTCTTGCAACGAACTTGCATTCAGAATCGCAACTTAACTTATAAATTCGCATACAAAACCGGTATAGCTCACTCACTCACTATTGCAAAGAATGCATGGAAACCCCTGCCACTGCATGGGTCCGAAATGTAATTTTAAGTTGGTGAATACTTTTTTCAAAGATTTGAGATCTTCAGTCCCTTTACTCGACACGAGGGTAGGTGGGTTGGTGGTAGTGGTTGGCACAGTGATGTCAGGAGCCGCAGATCGAGTTGTGTCCCTTTGCTGAAGAACCCGCAATACACTAGTAACTGGTGTGGTGAAATGGGGTTTAACGTCGCGTCCAAGATTATTGCACTTATATAGCGACGTGCATGCACGTGTGTGTGTGTGTGTGGCTGCTTGTACTAGTCCGGACTGATGCCGATTTATAGTGCTAGCCCACTGAGATACCATGCCGCAGTTTAACATGAATACCCACCTCAGACACAGTATACTGACCCCGAGCCGACCAGTCCTTGTTTTAGCCCCTTAATGCCGAGCGCCAGACAGGGTAACAACAAGTACCATCTTTTAACTTCTTTTGGTATGACGCGGCCGGGGATCGAACCCCGGACCTTCCGCTCACCGGGCGGATGCTCTACCACTAGACCACGGAGGCGGTCCACTAGTAACTGTATTTCTGATAGTTAATCCCATCTCACGTAATCACCCTATGAGGGCGAGTTCAAACACTGGAGGCGAGGAGTTGATCGATTATCTAAATCTATCTGTAGACCTGGCAGCGCGGACTCGGAGTCGGGTTCAAATGTAGTATCGCTTTTCATTTCATAGGGCAGATCGATAGCAATTTGGGTAGGACATTTCTCACTAATTGTTTTATTGTATGAAAGGAGAGTTCCACTATCATAGGTTTCTAGCGTGCCCAAGGGGAGGCAACTACGCATGATTACTTGCCGACAGCGACTTCAAGTTGATATGCAGTCCTTGGTACTGTCGTCGTTGATACTGGATATTCATAACTGATTCTATGAAACAGTTCTCACTACTTACAAATGACGTTGAAATACCATTTATATTACTATCAAAATGTTACAAATGTTATATTTGGGATAACACTTTCTTAGTAAAGTACAGATTCTCGTACTTTTTTGGGTTGAGTTATACTTGAGTGATACTTTCCTAGTACACTTTCTAAGTCCGAACGGGACACGAGAATCTGTACTTTACTAAGAAAGTGTTATCCCAAATATTACATTTGTTACATTTGACCACTTTCTAAATGGCATTGTGTATTCATAGCTTTCGGCTATGGGAGCCGTGCCAATTTACACTTGTCAGAGGGGTACTCAAAGTACGTGATATAGACTACCAGGGCCCACTTGTACAAAGCGATCTTAGCGCTAAGATGATCGTAACTCCCATACTTTAGCATAGGCTTACAATAGTCTTAGCACTAAGATCGTTTTGTGCAAGTGGGCCCAGTTGTCGGACTTTCATTTTTGTGGAAGCCTCCGTTGCTGAGTTGGTTAGATCGCTGACTTTGTGTGCTGGCGATTAGGTGCTTCACTCTGGCAAGTGTGGGTTCGAATCCCGCACGGGACTCAACCCAAAAAAGTACGAGAATCTGTACTTTACTAAGAAAGAGTTATCCCTAATATAGCATTTGTTACATTTGACCACTTTCTAAATGGCATTGTGTATTCATATCAAAATTTTGATATTGTTTTCGATATTACGACATTAATGCTTTCACTGGCAGGCTAATGAAGTGACATAGGCTTTATCGGGTTGGTCATCTTGAGTATTCACGCATGGACAGGCAGACCCCCGGGTGTCATGACGTGTCGGGCGAAGTGGGACATATCTCCGAAGCGTCGTAAAATCCCCCACTGTATTCTAAATATATGAGGTCTGAAGTGTCAAAAGCGTTATCGTATTCTAGACCAGATGAGGTACACGAAAGGTCTGCCGTGATCCACATCGCTGTACTAACTGCTCAAGGTAGCAACGATTATTTACTGACCTAGAATCAAGTTTATTGTCAATTAAGTTAATTAAGTACACAATGTCTGAATATAATTCATTTAAGGTATTAATGAATCACCTGATAAAGGAGTAAGCATATACTCCGAACGTGTTCCTCATAATAAAGAAGTTGACATCCATATATTCTCTTCCTTATGTGAATCACTTCTAAATGCCTTTCAAAGATATACTTCATTTAATTTTTATTCTGGTTTAATTCACCAATCCCTATCGATATCAAATTGTTTTCAATATAAAACTACCCAAGGGCCAGGACACTTGGGATCACTCAATCTCAGTAAGGGACTGGTCATTAATTACATGTGGATGGTGGGTATCAGAGGTTTTGGATGCACTAATGACCTGAAAATGTCTCACCCCTAATGCTTGTTATATTTTTGGTCAACCCTCCCCATGTCCCTGAACATCTTTCATGAACCCCCTGAAGAGATAAAATGCAAAACCACTTTATATTTTATACTAAAATTTACCCGACCTACTCCTACCCATAATAAATAACCAGTCCCTAACTTCAGATGTTTTACTCTAATACCATATATACCCCTCTACGAAAGAAATCTGAGGATTCCTCAATAGAAGTTCGCATCAGGTGAAGATTCGGCTTCATATCTTTACCGCCTTGATTCAGAACTTCCATTTTGTACAACAGAAAACCCACAGAACAAATAGCTCTTGTTTGGGGGTAGATGTCATTGCACCTAGGAACGATAGGGCCTATAAAACATCTTCAATTATATAATATCACGGGCATATTTATCTACATTCATCTTAGTCCAGTTTCCACCCTTGCCGAACAAGGCTGGAACTATGGTGTTATATTTTGTCTGGACTATTGAGTCTGTGCATACTCCAATCAAAATCACGTACGAAATCGACATCCGGTTCGTAAGTTGGCGTCAGCAGATATTTTCCAAATATTTTCATGTTTTTAATCAAGGTGCTCACATGAATTGATGCAATTCGCAAGAAAGATCCGTTTTTTTACAATAGAGATTTTAATTATCTATCAGATCGTCTTGACTGGACGCCGCCATTTTGTTTGAATAAATGTGAGTGATTTTAGAGGCGGAATCTGATTGGTCAATATGAGGGATGTAGACGGGACATACATGTAACTCGTAATTGCCACTGGTGGCGCTACGATCGCGCACAGAAATTCCTGCCTTGTTCGGAAAGGTTGTAAAGTGGACGAATATAGTCAGTTAACTCCCTTACCTGGGGACTATGATTTACATTCAGAACAGGTCAAGTTTTTTGTTTTCAAGGTACAGAAATATAATATATTTGTTTGTTTGTTTGTTGTTTAACGCACTCAGCAATATTACAGCTGTATGACAACCGGACAATCCAGTGATGGACATCATGTGCATCGATCCACACAATTGGAATACGATGACATGGATCAACCAAGTCAGCAAGCCTGACCATCCGATCCTGTTAGTCACCTAATTACGACAAGCAAAGTCGCCTTTTATGACAAGAATGTGTTGCTGAAGACTTATTTTACCCCGGATCTTCATGGGTCCAGAAATCATACAAGCTGGTCTGAACATGCTGAAAGCTTACTCGGACCGGTAACTAAGAAGCCAGGACTCTGATTGGCTGATTAAAAGGTTCACTGACACAAAACCTACTATTAAGGTCGGACCAGAGATGTCCTCAGATCTTCATGCATACAGGTATAACATCGGAGTTAACTATCTCATCTTAACGAGACTGGGGATCACTGGTCCAGCTAACATACATGTGGTTAGGCAATGATTTGAAATATGGAAATATTGCATGAACAACAATGAGTTTCACATTTGTAAGTTTGATATTTATTTACACAATAATTTATTTCAATTTACATTAATCATTCATTAACATATCTTATACATGCAAGACAAGTCATCCAAAGAATTCAATCTGAGCAATATATTGACAGAGATAAGGCCCAGATTGAACTCAAGCCAAGACAGGCATTGACAGCACAACTACCAACTTCCTTGGAAGACTTGCCAAGTTACGTCTAGAGAGGGGCACATTCGTCACATCAAATTCTTGGTTTCATGAATGTATACCTGAGACAAATGTATAGTTTTCACAACCTCACACATGCACACAATCCCGTTCAGCCCAACATAGGGATAATGTATCCACCCTGCTCAGCTCCTCATAATCAAGGGCAACTGTAACACAAAAACATTTATCTTTTAACTGACCTGGACACAGGGCACAAACTGCAGAAAATCATTTAAGACTTTCTTTCTTTCATTTGTTTGTTTGTTGTTTAACGCCGCACTCAACAATATTACAGCTATATGGCGTCAGCTTGTAAATAATCAAGTCTGGACCAGACAATCCAGTGATTGACATCATGAGCATCTACCCACACAATTGGAATACAATGACATGCATCAACCAAGTCAGCGATCCCATTAGCCCCTGCTTTGCCTTTTACGGCAAGAATTGGTTGCTGAAGACCTATTCTACCCCGGATCTTCATGGGTCTCATTCTTGTTTCCTGGGATAGACGACCATTTCCACATGCAAATCTTCCATTTCTATATAGTATCTACCCTGTACACAAAGTAACAGTACTGTGTTCAATAATTCAATTCAACATGAATAATATCCGATGGACAAAATTTCACCGAAGTCACAAACAGTTCTAAAAGTTATTGAGGTTTAGGTGAGTGACTAGATGGCAGTAACCCCCCCAATACTTGTCATCTTCATGTTTGTTTAACACCACAAGACAATATCTTGTCATAAGTCACAGATGCAACTTCCAAACCAACGAAAGAAACTAACATTTTTAATCCACTAATCTTTATAATGATAACAAATAGCAAAACACTTGAAAATGGCATATAGTCCTTATGATATCTTAACTATTAGGCAGTTTGGCAAGGACTACAGGACTAGTGCCAATTTCTGACCCTGCAAACACCACTCAAGGATCTAACAGTACCTGATACATAAATATAATTACATATTCTGTGCACTTCCAGACCAAACACTGACTTCACAACCATAAAACTTTTTAGTTCACTAGTCATATCAATGATAACATATAGCAAAATCCTTAATAATGGCAAACGTCTACTTTTCCTTATGATACTTTAACTATTGGGCATTGTGGCAAGGATTACAGGACTTGTGCCAATTTCTAACACTGCTTCATCACCAGGATGTTCCACCAGATCACACTGGACCCACATGTCAACACACTGCCGTCTAGAAGTTCCGATATGATCACAGACACACATGACAATATCACGATGATCAGGCACACACTTATGTTGTCCTCAGCTTGTATCTGATGACGGGGTTCTTGGGTGTGTGGATCATTGTGGAGAAGTCCACCTCGGGGAAGTAGCCATCCACGAGGTCAAGTTCATATTTGCGTAAAACGGTGGATAGGATTGTCTTGATCTGGACATAGGCGAAGGATTCTCCGATACATCGGTGCCGGCCGGCACCAAAGGGAATATAGGCAAACTTCTCACTGTTAGCCACATCTGGGTCCAGGAATCTGTCAACATGGCATTAGTCCATTAATACCTAGAGTAGTATGAGTGATTTATCTAGGATTCCAAACTATGTTTCCTTGGCAGGCAAAATTGAAAAAATCCTAAATTCCAGGAAAGATATCGTCTCTCACGTCCTGCTTAGTCAATAATGACAAAAAAGGGGCGTGTCTTTTGACATGGAGGTCACGGAGGTCTTGTTGGGTAAGAAGAGTTACTGAAGATACTGCCAGGTCATCATTCATTACCAGTTATGACTTCCTTAGTGAGAGCAATGTGCTATAATGTAATCCAGGAGAAGTTAAAAATATAATTATTTTGTTTAAAATTGAGATTTTTTAAAAGTTCATATTTTCCAAAATTCAGATGTATTTTACCATTGCATCTAATGAAATAATGCGACACCAAGAATTGAAGCCTTTCCTCTATACTTTGGTCTGTAATCAATGAAAAGTCACCTCACAAAACCATAACATTAGGTACAAACATAACAGCATCAATTGGGAATGTGTAATCCAATTTGGGATTTTTTTCTGACATGTGCTGCAGACTCATGGCCGAATATCAGCCTCAAATCAGGTGCAGATAAATCCTTGTCCTTTGTATCAGGTCAAATGATTGAGTGTGGTTTTATGCCCTTGTAACATTAATTATTAATGGTTAACGGCACCACAACTATATACCATATACTTTGTGCACACAACGTGACAAGCGAACGACTCGACTAATGGCTGCATAAACAGGGTTTATCTCCTAAACCTTTGTTTGTATGTCCAGGTGAGCAGTAACATATATATGATAATGTTAATAGGAAATTGTTTGGGTACGATATTCAGCAAACGTCAAGATATGAACAAACCCTCCTGACGTACCTATCTGGGTCATAGGCGGCAAAGTCTGTCCAGGTATCGGGGAGCTTGTGGTTGGTCGTCGGGGAGACACAGATCTGGTGGCCCGGTGGTATTGTATAACCAAGGATGTTCTGAAACAATGAAGAATATCAGAAACAGGTCCAAGCAAGCCTTCACCTTACAGTATTCCCAATTATTGCACTAATATACAACACATATCACTGATATATAGATTCCGATTCAGAGACACAAAGAAGAGGTGAGGTGAAATGAGGTTTTCCGTCAAGTCCTTGTTTTAGCCCCATACAGCTGAGCACCAGGCAGGGTAACAATTAGTAAAATGTTTTAAAGTCTTTTGGTATGGGATCCAATCCCCGACCTTTCGCTCTCCGGGCAGACGCTCTACCACTAGACCACGGAGGCGGTCCACAAAGATGAACAAAGATGAACAAAGATGAACCTTGGCTTATATATTTGCAGTCCTCGGGACCTAAAAAAAGGTCCCAGGTGTTAAAGAAAGAATCTGTAAACCTTAACATGCTTAAAGGGGAAGTGTACACGCAAAAATCACTTTCTTTCTTTTTCTAAACAAAACGCAATTTTAGAATTAGTTAGTATCTGTGTTTGAAAATATACACTCATTTTTTTCACAGTGAAAGTAGGAAGCTCACAATAGTGTTAAAATGATATGCCGTTATGAGGCCTTCGTTTTACGAGCGAAATAGGCCTGAGTTATCCCCCTTAGATTATGACGTAATTGGTGCCAATTCAACTGGGTCCCTGTCTATTCTCAACGCAAAAGATATCAAGGACCAGTTTGCGGTAAAACAACATGGTCTACGACAAACTCCGGCGCAGTGGTGACTCAGCATCACACAATTCTGGCTGGCATCTGAGACGCTAGAATCACAAAACTGTACCTACACCACGTGAAGCGGCTCTAACAAAGCATGATGACGTCATAATGTTTATCAATTGGCACCAATGACGTCATATTGCAAGGGGCATAAGCCATGGTGTTTTTGTTATGGAAATAGAACACTTGGTAAATGTGAAAAATATAAATCGTTTTAATGCAAAAAATATGTTAATTAAATATGATGTTTTTATATTTTTGTCTATGACACTTCTTTGTTAACACTTTTAATGTGGAAAAAGTACAAGAAAAATTGGTTCATTTCCGTGTGAACTTGCCCTTTAAGAATACGATAGATGAGAATTTCTTGTTTAAATTGAAACATAGTGATTCCGTATCCTGAGTGAAGGAAATCTGACATGGATTGTCTGAACACTGATTGCATTTTCATCAAAATTGAAATACCAGATAAATCTTAAGTATGTGTCAGTCTAATTTGTTTCGATCATCCAAAGCACCCACACAGAAGGTGATATTGCCATAATAACCCAATACACTTTTAATGCTGGCTTGCATATTTGGTGTTCAATGGGGCTCGCAGTGGTTGTTATTTGTGTCCATTGTTTTTAATATGCACACAGGACGTAATGTCTTGCATCCCACAAACACTTACTCACATATGTGAAAATAATGAAAACAAGTTCAAGCAAACCTTGCATGAAACATTAACATAAATGAAACATTATCCAACATGACGAATCTTTCAGATTTCTGTATACATGTCCTGTCTCATATATATATATATGAAATATACACAGGCCTCAAAGTTGCAACTAATTCGGTCACCATAGTGATTGAAATTGCCGCTTGGCGACCAATATTTTTATATCAGTCGCCACTTGGCTACTTAGTAATATTAGGTCACCAGCTTGATTTGTTTAACTGCATAGTACAGAAATACAATGCATTAATAAACACTGATCAACTGAACTAAAATTACATTTTAAGAAATATAAAAATTAACATTGGAATATGTAAGATAAAATTTAATCAATAATCTTGTCAAGTATTTACAACAACGTAAATAACAAAAAAGCTTGTAGGAATCGGTGTTGCTGCAGTTAGGGAGATTACATATACTTTAACAGTAGTATGCATTACTGACTATGATCTTGAAGTTTGGCTCCTTAATTTTTCACCTGACTTCTTGAATTTCACATGGGTGGAAGTCAATAGCTCCTTAGGAAAAAAATACACTTTGAGGCCTGATATATGTATTTTTGTGTACGGTCTCGAAAGCTTTGTGTAACCCAGTACAAAATAATAAAATAGAACCACATTTATATTTCAATCTAGTCCAAATTGGCTAACAGATAACTGGATAAATTCTAACTGATTATCATATCTATTTTTGGATTATGGATCTTAACCCAAAATATAACAAGAGTGAGTGAGTTTGGTTTTTCGCCGCCTTTAGCAATATTCCAGCAATATCATGGCAGGGACACCAGAAATGGGCTTCACACATTGTGCCCATGTCAGGAATTGAACCAAGGTCTTCGGCATGACGAGTAAACTCTTTAACCACAAGCCCCTCAATATATATAAACAAGACAAAGTTTATTCTCTGGAAACAAGCATGACAGCCCCACAAACACAGCCTGTTTCTCTATTCCCTGCAAATGGTGATGTGGGAGGGGGATAATCAACGTATTTGTATCTACTCGTTCCAACCTGCGGTGATTTGCACATCCTCATCATGGTCATAATGGGTGGTCGGAGTCGGAGCGTTTCCTTCAGACATCGGTCCATCAGCTGCAGGTCCTTCGTGTCTTCGTAAGTCAGGGGAGGTAAATCATCACCACATACCTTCTTCTGCTCCTCATAAACTCGATTCTGAAAGACCAAACCTTATCAGGTGAACCATCCATGCCTGCCAAGGGCTCATATAATACATATTTTTTATTACAAATATTTGATATTCACAATTCGGGATCACAAATGGGTAATAATCTCTTTATCATATAATTCTATTCTTAACATAATCGATGTTTAAGATATAATATCGTTCAATGAAGTAATTATTTAAAATGCCAAAATTCAAATTAGAACTTTTTACCGACATTTACTGCAGACTTAGGGCCTAACATGATACATCCCTGAGTAGGCTGAAATGATCATGAAACTACTGTTGGTCGGTTGGTTGGTTTGTTGTTTAACGCCGCACTCAGCAATATTCCAGCTATATGACAGCGGTCTGTAAATAATCGAGTCTGGACCAGACAATCCAGTGATTGATATCATGAGCATCGATCCACGCAATTGGGATCGATGACATGCATCAAGCAAGTCAGCGAGCCTGACCACCCGATCCCGTTAGTCGCCTTTTACGACAAGCATGGGTTGCTGAAGACCTATTCTACCCCGGAATCTTCACGGGTCTCGTGAGACTGCTGCCTTAGATATGACATCCAATACAGACACTCTCCTCCTCACCTGCAGTTGTTTGTCTTTAGCTAGAAAGAAGCTGAGCCAGGCGGTGGTGGTGGAGGACGTGTGCTGCCCGGCCAGAAGAAGCCCGATGCACATCCCAGCAACCTCGTCATCCGTCGGATAGCTGCCGTCTCTACACACAGACAATGGTCAAACTAGTCATACATTGTACATAGGCACTGTTCATAGACCGATTGGTACCGCATTCATACCAACCCAAAACAACTCAGTGACTGACACTTTTTTTCTAATATTCTATTCTATTCAGTTTTAACATAAGTAAGAGACCAAGAATGATCATTTGCAACACTAATAGAAAGTACTTTATGATTCAGTCTTCTGAAGGGACATACAAATACTTTCAGAACATGAACTCAATATCAGGGGTTGCATAAACAGAGTTACCTCCCTTACACCCTAATACTATTCAAAGAAATCGTAGCAGTGAGTGAGTATGGTTTTATGCCGCTTTTAGCAATATTCCAGCAATATCACAGAGGGGGACACCAGAAATGCGTTGCAACCATGGTCAGCCGACACATGTCCCAAAAAGGAGGCAAACGTGTGACTGTGTCCCAATGTGACTGAGAGAGTGTGGGATGCTGGGAGTTGGGCCTGATGATGTCATGAAGCAATCAAACACGTAGTTTACAGCTAGGCAAGTCTCATGAACTGGAGTGAATGAGTGAGCATGGTTTCACGCCGCGGTTAGCAATATTCCAGAAATATCACGGCAGGGGACACCAGAAATGAACTTGACACATTGTTTCTATGTGTAGAATCAAACACGGGTCTTAGGACAACAAAGGTTTTAGCCACTAGGCTACCCCACCGCCACCTTTTGCACTGAGATGAGACAGGCCTTACGTTTCAGATAACACGACCCATCGATCACATTGTGAAGATGATAAGTACATTATGATCACAGTCATAATACAACAGAGCAGGAGGCAAACAACAGATACTGGTGACCAGAATCCCCAAATAGGTGAGCAGCAAATATTCGGGGCCTATACTGCCTTGGAAATCCCATTCAAGTCCAGACATGTTATACCTTTGAAGTGTCTGACCTCTGTGAGCCTGATTAGAGTCCTGATGTTGCCTTACTTGTTTACGATTGGCAATCTAAAGGCAGAAGAGGTTTATTGCATTGCAGATGCGGGATGCACTAAGAAACCTACGAACCTTGAGAACTGTCAGCGACATACCAACGCAAGAACATCAAACCGTGCATGTCAGTTCAGGAGCAGTGTTACCTATTTATCACAACTGCTGTTATTGTACATGCTTGGGTGAGCAGTGTTTCTGCTCATAATCATAAAAATATTTAACCCGGTTACCAAGTACAAAGACTCTGTCATAGAGTGTAGCACTCAATTACACCAGAGCTCCAGATAAGCTTTTGGTGTTGTGGGTATTTTACCCATGCATTTAAAATCATTGGGTATCAGTAATTCTATCTGCGTATTCAAATTTCTGTTACCCACTAGTTTTTACAGACGTGGGTATTTAAGTTAAATATTTAAAAAAACTATTCATCTAGTCCCTTCAAACTGGTGTCGTGTGGGTTCGAGAGCTTTATAGGACAGTCCGACTCAAAAATACCACGATACTTCCACAAGAAAGTGTGATGGCAAATGATCATGATGTAACTGTCATCGTGGAGTTTGGCAAGGTTGACGGAATGCCCGTTTATAAATTCAAAATAAAGTTGCTGATTTGCTAATCGAATACGCAGGGTTACTTCACAATATTTTGATGATACGCACAAGTTTTATTTTTGTAGCGTATCTGTAATGTTCGTTGCGTATTTGATATGCTTGGATTATATTTTACTGCGTATTTCTGCATTTCTGATGCGTATTTCACGCAGATACGCAGCTTATCTGGAGCTCTGCCTGATGTTGCCTTACTTGTATGGGGAGTCAATGAGAGTCTGCAGCATGTCGTCGTGCGTCTCTTCGGACTGGCGCCGGGCCTGGATCACCTTGTAGAACATCTTCTTCACCTCCATGTGTGCTCGGTCCCGTTTCCTAAAAGCAGAACTTACAATCAACGACATCTTTCTTCAACAACTGGAACATTAGGAACAATGTAACAAGCATGTTACAGGGTGACTTTGTCCTACGTGAAACCAAACTCACATGAGAGTGTAGCCCCCTGTACAAGGGTATAAAGTTTCAATATACTCCTCATGTAAAATGCACAACACATTATTTAATACTTAAGAACCAGTCTACATAAGATGGGATTCATCACAGTTGTTGTCTTATTCGTTATCAGCATGGGCAAAAGGGCACAAGTCTGTACCTGAAACTGGGGAATGGCAACCATCCAGGGAGAAGCCAGGCGAGATGCGAGAACCCTCCGTCCAGGTCCCAGTACAGCTGGGCCACCTTCTCATCCAGGATAGACCGGATCTCCTCACCTGGAACAGTCATCATCATCATCATCATCATCACATCCACCTTCATCACCATCATCACAAGCCAAAGTGCCCCATGAAGATCCGGGGTAAATAAGTCTTCAGCAACCCATACTTGCCGTAAAAGGCGATTATGCTTGTCGTAAGAGGCGACTAACGGGATCGGGTGGTCAAACTCGCTGACTTGGTTGATGCATGACATTGATCCCAATTGCATGGATCGATTCCATGCAAAAATGATGAACATTAAGAATCGGGACTGTGTCATATCGTTTTTGTTTTGTTTGTTTGTTGTTTATCGCCGCACTCAGCAATATTCTAGCTATTTGACAGCAGTCTCTAAATAATCAAGTCTGGTCCAGACAATCCAGTGATTGACAACATGGGCATTGATTTTTTAAAAATCCCAAACTATCAAAAGGCACCAGTTCACCACTAGATCTATCTATGTGCCAAGTTTGGTAAAGAAATATGGTACGGTTTTCAAGATCTGCTCCGGAAACGAGGACTACTGCCATTTTCAGTCTAAATCAAAGTCCTTGCCATGGACACTCGTAAAATAACTTTTTTAAAAATCCCAAACTATCAAAAGGCACCAGTTCACCACTAGACCTATCTATGTGCCAAGTATGGTGAAGAAATATGGTACGGTTTTCAAGATCTGCTCCGGAAACGAGGACTACTGCCATTTTCAGTCTAAATCAAAGTCGTTGCCATGGAAACTCGAAAAATAACTTTTTTAAAAATCCCAAACTATCAAAAGGCACCAGTTCACCACTAGATCTATCTATGTGCCAAGTTTGGTGAAGAAATATGGTACGGTTTTCAAGATCTGCTCCGGAAACGAAGTGTGACAGCCGGCCGGACGGCACCCATTCCTATATCCCCCTTCCACTTCGTGGCGGGGGATAATAATCACTAGGTTCTGTAACGATTCACTGATACCTACGACATCATCAATACTAAGGTACAGATGATACTTCAATCACTAGTTTGTGAGATCGTGATGTGCTATAAATAGAACAGGAACTGATAAGAGCGACCTCCTGTAATGGCAGAAGTACTACAGTGCAACTTGTAAGCATGGTGGAACATAGGACGTGGCGGTAGAGGACGGGCCCAGTAACTATTACATTTAATAACCATCCCTTCATTTTAAACTGTTTTGTTTATGTGTTTTTTAACTTTTTGAGTTCAGGTTTTTGAGATAATAAATAAATGTATGAAGCAAGAGGTTTAAGAGTTGTATTTCAGCGATTTCATCATTTCTTACTAATTGTCACGGTGTATCACAATACCAGTGGTATCATCAGTCCGTATCAAGATACACATCGTATCGCAAGATACCAGGCAAAACTCAGTTCTAATAACCACCTGATCCTCTTTTGTAGACCTTACAAGCATGGAGGCCTGGGTATGGGAGACTTCGATGCAACCTGATCAGTGATATTCAAACACTTACCATGGAGGCACCTGCTTGCAGTCAATATGATCAACTCGGACAGAGCCATGAAAAAATCTGCAACATTAATAGTCAGCATGGGTCATCACTGTTCATTATCTTATTTACCTAATTTCAGAGGTATTTTAACACTGATTTTTAACATTGCATTCAGCAATAATGTTAAACAAAGCATAACAGCCACTTCCTCTATTTTGGTTTTGTTTCTTGTTTAACGCCGCATTCAGCAATATTACAGCTATATGAGAGCGGACTGTAAACAATCAAGTCTGGACCGGCCAATCCAGTGATTGACATCATGAGCATCTATCCACACAATCGGGATACAATGACATGCATCAACTAAGTCAGCAAACCTGACCATCTGATCCCGTTAGTCGCCTTTTACGACATGCATAGTTGCCTTTCACAGCATGCATGGGTTGCTGAAGACCTATTCTACCCCGGAACTTCACGGGTCAGGTTTTAACTGAAACAGCATGAATTGGAAAATGCTTAATTCCAACTGAAATTTTTACTGACATTTACTGCAGCCATGGGGGCAAATATCGGCCCATGACTTCCACTAGTGTGCAAACGGCCATTACAAGAATCTTTGTATATTTTTGTGAATGAGAGAATGTCATTTTATCAAACTTGAAAAATGTTTACAACTGACTTCCTGTTATCCAGATGAATTTATGTTTGTTTGATCAGTCTGATGGGATTGTTTTACTGAATATTTGAGTGAGTGAGTATGTTTTAACTCCGCTTTTAACAGTATTCCAGTAACATGGAAGGAAAGCTCGAAGTGATGCCGGTCTCAGATGGCTACCACTTTAGTGAAATCACAAGCATGCGTATGGTGCTGACAAACCTAGAAACATAAGCAGGGCGAACCAGGGTTTGATCCCACAATCATTAGTAAGGTTTCCGGTGTGCCCAAAGGACACAACTCTGCATAACAAATTGCTGCATCGCTGACGACTGGGCCACCCGTGACCCCCACTGCTTCAAAACAAATCTTTACAATGGCATTAGGAACTTAACGTTTTCTTTCTGCCATACATTTTTGTAAGAAAAGCAATATTTTCCCCTTTTTGTAAGCCTGAGGCAAAGCATTTTCTCCAATATTTTCTATAATCCAAGCAATCCCCTCCTCGCCATGTTCCAAAGTCAAAACTTACCACGCTCGCCCTTGTCTCCCCATCTCTCAAAATACTTGATCGTCTCTTCTTCAATCATGGGAATGTGTTCCCTGAACCTTGCAATATTCAGTCCAGTCTTAAACATTTTCTTCTGTTCCAGAAACCTCTGACAACAGAAAGTACCAATAAACTTTCATACAGGCATACAAAGAACTGATGAGCTGATAGATAGCATTGGATTGGGTGGTCAGAGTCGAACTTAATTGATTGCATGTCTGACAGTGTCAGGTATTGCTCAAAATTGAATCTCAATCACTGGTTAGCTGGTCCAGACTTGATTATTTACCATATTTACAGGCTTTAATTACGTAGATTGAAGTAAACAGAAATTTCTGATAAAATAAAAAATATCTGAAGAACTTACAGCATTAGAACAATCATAGGCAACACCTTTCCCAAACACTGGCGTTGTCAGTCGACTGTAAACTTCCTCGGCATTGAGGTTTTCATTGCGGCTGTTGAAGAACAGTGCTGACGACTCGGAGCCGATGAGGTATGTGAAGGTCTTTCCCACCATGGTGAAGCTAAACACAGGCCCATACTGAAACATCACATCAACAACCATTACTCCTGCTATTATAACATTTGACAACATAACTCCATAAAAACCACAATTAATCGATGATAGATCCTGCAGCTTTTTGTGTTTGTCTCCACTCAGCAATATTCCAGCTATACGACGATTCTGGACCAGACAATATTGTGAGCAACAACCCATGCCGTCAACCAAGTCACCGAGCCTAACCACCCAATCCATTTGGTTGCCTCTGATGGTCAGCATATATTGCTGAGGACCAATTCTAACCAAGAATACCCACTGTAACAAACCCTTTTGGGGATTCTGAGTCAGAATTGGTCCCCAGCACTGTATGCGTTTAATAAATGGGGGTCAGGTGGGCAGACTCGATCATGTGACTTGGCTGACCGAGTTTCATCTCGCCCCGATGACGTGTATCATTGCTCAAGCTTTCAGTCACACATTTGTCTGATCAAGACCTGATCATTACAGGCTGCTGTGCTAAAGCTGGAATATTGCGGACTGCAGACTTATGCAACATTCACTCATCCATAAGAGATTCCCCTTGGCATATTGTCCAACATAATTGGGCAAACAAGAGACAAAACTTGCCTGCTGTCATTAATCGTGTCAATGGCTTGTGAGGTTTGTTTTTCACTCAAATATCAAGTTAAAACATATTAAAGGATTGAAGTGAGTTTTTTTAAGTATTTTTAGGGGCCGCTAGAAATAGGCTTCAAACTTTGTACCTTGTGAGGAATTGAATCTGCCAAAGCGCAGGGAAATGGGTAGAGGAATCTATGACCAAAGAACTTACTTGTTTGTAGGCTGCTACAAGAAACTCTATAGGACTTTGTCCGAAGCTGATGGCTTGACCCAGGAATGGTATTACTGAAGGTATATGTGGTGGTAGGTTCTCCTGAAACCATAACATGCAGGAATGTTATCAGACTATGACAAGGAACCATTCAATCATGTCACATCATGTATTGTACTTTTCATGGTAATCTTAACAAATGTTAATGTTTCTGAAGAAGCAAGTTATTAATTTATCATCCATATTGATAAATTTGTACTGATACAGTATTGGTATTAATGGGTTATAGCGAAAACGGCACCTCAGCAAAACGTCACCGGGCGAAAACGGCACCTCGACTCCAGCGAAAACGGCACTTTTTTTTTCTTACCTTGGTCAAATAAATGATATTAAACTTACATTGTAACTTGCAAACGCCAATAATTGTGAGATGTTAAAACAAGTTTACATTAGAAATTAGCCTCTCCTCCAACTATAGGATGGAGATGGAGATCTCTCCCTGACCCAAGTACTCTCACAATGTTCGGTTGTACATGGACCAATATTGTGAAGAGAATGATGATGATGATGTTGACGATGGACATGCCACAAAACTGTATATATGAACATATTTACTTATCTGTGGAAAAAACGGGAAATACAATGTAAATACATCACATACATCAAATTACATGTAAATACATCAAATACCATGTAATTAAACCCTAAATATTACTACAAAAATCGTTGTTATCGTTCTTAAAAATAGAGGTGCCGTTTTCGCCCAACACATAGTAGCCGTTTTCGCCAAATGCGGTGCCGTTTTCGCCAGAGAAATCGGTGACGTTTTAGCCTGCACCCGGTTTGAATGATGACATTTGCCAATATTTGGTATAGTTTACAGCAAAATATGTCACATGTGCTCATACCAATCTATATTTTGAAAAGGTTTACATTCACTGATTAAGATATACTTGCTGGGACTGTTTATTTGCACTGTCTCCCTTTTGGTGTGTGAAACGTGAACTCTGAAGCCTACGACACGAATGATACATCGCCAGAATGGGGACACTTCTTGCTTACTAAAACTATTAGAGATGACACTGATCGGCCACTACTATTGAGATCGAAAGCGACGACTTGATTTTTTTCAAATGCTCTACATTACCTGTTTCTTTTCGATTAAAGCTCTCATTGCCATAACAGCACTCAGTACGACCGTGGTTGTCACCAGAGCGGTCGTCGCCGCGTTGAGTTCCATCATGTGTTCTATGACACTGCCAACGATCGATACTGTGTCCTCGGTCGCCATCGTTGTAATATCTCAGCTGTCTTGAGGCTGTCTGCCTCTATGTATTGACAGATAGTCGGATGAGATGTCACATCAACAGAAAGGTTCTTTACCCAGCATGTTGGGAACAGGCGAGTGCCTGACAACACCGGACCCGGATACGCTTCCGACAAAGTAGTCCTCTATTGGTGGATGTGTTCATTTCAAACTCGACATCAAACTTTATATAAAATATTTCACGATATAGAAATAACATTGTTTTCTCTGATACAAATGATATTTGAGTACATGTCTATTCAATAATGACATTTCTGTTTCGTAATTTTTAGAACTTTACTTTCTAAAATTACTACGCTTCTAGCAGACGATCCGTAAACACTGACAACTATTTTGATTGGTCAATAGTTCTCTCCTCATTTCGGATTGAAACTATCACCAGAGTTTGTTATCAGATCAGCTGATTTCTCATAGGCTCGACGAAGCACGTAGACTTAGCAATAAGTTGACTTTATATTTTAAAATATTGAGATTCTGATCATGGTAAACATAACCTCCATTATTAATCACCAAACGTTATGTTATAGCCTATATATATAATACTGTGTTTGTACACGGCATGGACACTTAATACATATTTAGGGTCCATGTACACGGTCAATATACCGACATATCAATGTTGTACCACGAATGATCAACTATAATTTAGGCCCGTGTTTAGACCTACGCTTAAATAGTCTCTGGAAATATATGAATTTGATAGAAACAAACAAGTCCATTTAAAATGGACCCCCAGCGAGATAGGAGATTGGAAAAGCAAGACTTGATTCATTAAGAGCCATATATAGCGTCATGTAGTGAGGCTGGGCGGAAGGGATAATATCAATACTAGTTCAGGGACTGTAGCCTGTGTTATATATGCAGTGGATTATAAAATGTACATATAATCTCCTTGATAATATCTAGTTCATTTTCTATATAATATCGCAGGACTTCGCATCAAAGATAGTGATTAGGTCACTGGGTTAGTGTGCATGCAGGTCGTTCTGGCGTGACCAGTAATGAGATGTCTTCAAATCTTTGTTTTGCCGTAGCGAGAACTAAGATTTTAATGAGACTGATTATTCCCTCTGCAACAAAAGTTCCAGATACTCTTCCGCCTCGCAATAAATATTAATGGCCGGTTCCTTGTGACATACTGATCTATATGCCTACCTCAAATTTACTGTGAGGGAAAACTATTTGTTTAACCGCCAAAAATGGGATTGTGTGTGTTTACACAAATGTGAAATATACACGAATGGGAAAATATATATTTGTCAAATTAAATGATACCTGCATTTATCATTTACTTGATAGGTTTCTCGGCAGATAAAGCCAACGAATAAAAAGGCTTTCTCTTAACATCAGGATCCACATGCAGAGCTTTCCACGGTATCAGGATCAACATCCAGAGCCTTCCCCGGCATCAGATTCCACTAGAGCTTTCCCTGGCATCAGGATCCACACCCAGAGCTTTCCCTTGCCATCAGGATCCACATGCAGAGCTTACCATTTTATCAGGATCTACATCCATAGCTTTCCCTTTTATCAGGATCTACATCCAGAGCTTTCTCTTGCCATCAGATTCAACATCCAGAGCTTTCCCCGGCATCCGGATCCACATCCAGAGCTTACCTCGGCATCAGGTTCCACACCCTGAGCTTTCCTTTGCCATCAGGATCCACATCCAGATCGAGCTTTCCCCGGCATCAGGATCAACATCCAGAGCTTCCCCCGGCATCAGGAGCCACACCCCGAGCTTTCCTTTGCCATCAGGATCCACATCAAGAGCTTTCCCTGGCATCAGGATCCACATCCAGAGCTTACCCTTTTATCATGATCCACATCCAGAGCTTTCCCCAGCATCAGGATCCACAACCAGAGCTTACCCTTTTATCAGGATCCACACCCCGAGCTTTCCTTTGCCATCAGGATCTACATCCAGAGCTTTCCCCGGCATCAGGTTTCACACCCAGAGCTTTCCTCTGCCATCAGGATCCACATCCAGAGCTTTCCCTCGCCATCAGGATCCACATCCAGAGCTTTCCCATGTCATCAGGATCGACATCCAGAGCTTTCCCCGGCATCAGGTTTCACATCCCGAGCTTTCCTTTGCCTTCAGGATCGACATCCAGAGCTTTCCCCGGCATCAGGTTTTACACCCCGAGCTTTTCTTTTGCCATCAGGATCCACATCCAGAGCCTTCCCCTGCCACCAGGATCGACATCCAGAGCTTTCCCCGGCATCAGGTTTCAAACCCCGAGCTTTCCTTTGCCATCAGGATCCACATCCAGAGCTTTCCCTCGCCATCAGGATCCACATCCAGAGCTTTCCCATGCCATCAGGATCTAATCCAGAGCTTTCCCTTGCCTTCAGGATCCACACCTAGAGCTTTCCTTTGCCTTCAGGATCGACATCCAGAGTTTCCCCGGCATCAGGTTTCAAACCCCGAGCTTTCCTTTGCCATCAGAATCCACATCCAGAGCTTTCCCTCGCCATCGGGATCCACATCCAGAGCTTTCCCATGCCATCAGGATCGACATCCAGAGCTTTCCCCGGCATCAGGATCCACATCCGGAGCTTTCCCTCGCCATCAGGATCAACATCCAGAGCTTTCCCCGGCATCAGGATCCACATCCATAGCTTTCTCCTGCCTTCAGGATCCACATCCACAGCTTTCCTTTGCCTTCAGGATCCACACCCAGGGCTTTCCTTTGCCTTCAGGGTCCACATCCAGAGCTTTCCCTTGCCTTCAGGAACCACATCCAGAGCTTTCCCTTGCCTTCAGGATCCACACCCAAGGCTTTCCGTTGCCTTCAGGGTCCACATCCAGAGCTTTCCCCGGCATCAGGATCCACATCCAGAGCTTTCCCCGGCATCAGGATCCACATCCAGAGCTTTCTCCTGCCTTCAGGATCCACATCCACAGCTTTACCTTGCCTTCAGGATCCACACCCAGGGCTTTCCTTCGCCTTCAGGGTCCACATCCAGAGCTTTCCCTTGCCTTCAGGATCCACATCCAGAGCTTTCCCTCGCCATCAGGATCCACACCCAGCTCTTTCCCATGCCATCAGGATCCACACCCAGAGCTTTCCTTTGCCTTCAGGATCCACATCCAGAGCTTTCCGTTGCCACCAGGATCCACACTCAGCTCTTTCCCTTGCCATCAGGATCCACACCCAGAGCTTTCCTTTGCCTTCAGGATCCACATCCAGAGCTTTCCCCGGCATCAGGATCCACAACCACAGCTTTCTCCTGCCTTCAGGATCCACATCCAGAGCTTTCCCTTGCCTTCAGGATCCACACCCAAGGCTTTCCTTTGCCTTCAGGGTCCACATCCAGAGCTTTCCCCGGCATCAGGATCCACATCCAGAGCTTTCCCCGGCATCAGGATCCACATCCAGAGCTTTCTCCTGCCTTCAGGATCCACATCCACAGCTTTACCTTGCCTTCAGGATCCACACCCAGGGCTTTCCTTCGCCTTCAGGGTCCACATCCAGAGCTTTCCCTTGCCTTCAGGATCCACATCCAGAGCTTTCCCTCGCCATCAGGATCCACACCCAGCTCTTTCCCATGCCATCAGGATCCACACCCAGAGCTTTCCTTTGCCTTCAGGATCCACATCCAGAGCTTTCCGTTGCCACCAGGATCCACACTCAGCTCTTTCCCTTGCCATCAGGATCCACACCCAGAGCTTTCCTTTGCCTTCAGGATCCACATCCAGAGCTTTCCCCGGCATCAGGATCCACATCCACAGCTTTCTCCTGCCTTCAGGATCCACATCCAGAGCTTTCCCTTGCCTTCAGGATCCACACCCAGAGCTTTCCTTTGCCTTCAGGGTCCACATCCAGAGCTTTCCCTTGCCTTCAGGATCCACACCCAGAGCTTTCCTTTGCCTTCAGGATCCACATCCAGAGCTTTCCCTTGCCGCCAGGATCCACACCCAGCTCTTTCCCTTGTCATCAGGATCCACACCCAGAGCTTTCCTTTGCCTTCAGGATCCACATCCAGAGTTTTCCCTTGCCACCAGGATCAACACCCAGCTCTTTCCCTTGCCACCAGGATCCACATCCAGATCTTTCCCCGGCTTAAGGATCAACAACCAGAGCTTTCCCCTGCCATGTCAGTCGGCTGTGCGGTTCTACAGTTGTCACAGGGGTCACAATCGTTATTAAAATTAACACGCCATGTTACATAGCTGTTAAACAAACAAGTAATGACGATCGATTTCACCCACACTTCATGCAATCCCTTATGTTTTCCTGTCAGTTTATTAATAATATTCGATCAAAAGATAAGGAAAGTCATCTGGGTGAGTGAGGAGACACGTACATCATCCACCAACGACATTGTGTCATTTGTTTCGGTATAAATTACACATTGGCGTAGCCGAGGGACAATCAGGGCCACTAGCTGCTACGTACATCACAACACGTGTTGCTGATACAGAGAGGAGTCTTCTACAGATGCAGGATATTGGAAATATCTACCCTCCTGCCCAAGGGCATTTTCGATTATCCAGTGTATCATATCTCAATTCTATTCCATCAATACCCTGGACGCATTCGCCTATTCGCTACCTTTTGGAAGTGACGTCACCTACGCAACCTTTTAGCGAAACCATCCATATTCATGTCCTAAAACACATTCCGGCGTAATTCGTGCATATTCATGTACCAATTCCCCCTTTCGGCGAAAATCAGTGCAAATATATATTCATAAACCATGGTTATGCATGAATTTCGCTGAAGGGTCCCGTGCGTCTCCAGCTGTTTCTTTTGTCATCAACCCAGCACATAAACTAATCTCTCTCTCAAGAGCTCGAAATAAACAACCAATCAAAATGCCTCTTCTGAGTTCTGAGTTCGGCATAGATCTACATTCAAAAGGCGACTAGGCTTGTCGTAAGAGGCGACTAACGGGATCGTGTAGTCAGGGTCGCTGACTTGGTTGATGCATGTCATCGTATCCCAATTGCGTGGATCGATGCTCATGATGTCAATCACTGGATGGGACCAGACTCGATTATTTACAGACCGCCATCATTAATTTTTGAAACTGGAATATCTGAGTGCGGAGTTAAACAACAAACAAACTAAACATTCAAAATCGCGGCCTCATCCGTGCGAATACTCGATGTATTTTTGTGTATGACTGGACTGTCCGAAAATATTTTATGCTGGAAAAGATACAGTGCTGATTACTAAGACGGGATGTCTTTATGCTTCAAGACGCTCTGGCTGTATTTGCGATGACATACAACAGATGAGACAGTGGAGGTGTGTGGCTGCTTGTTCAAATCAAGAACAATGTAATTTGATGTGACGGCTATAGCTCTGTCGTGTCATTCAACACGACCTCGAGTTCAAAACAAAGCTAAGGTGGCCAATGGTGAGTGAGTGAGTTGGGTTTAACGCCGCTTTTAACAGTATTACAGTTATTTCGCGGCGTGTCAGCTTAGTGTGGGAGGAAAGCCCGAAGTGATGCAGGTCTCAGACGTTTACCACTTTGGTGAAACCCACAAGCACGGGTATGGTGCTGACAAACCTAGAAACATAATCGGGGCGAACCGGGATTCGAACCCACAATCATAGGTTTCTTGCGTGCCCAAGGGACGCAACTCTGCACAGCGAATCGCGGCGCCTTAGACGACTGGGCCATCCGTGCCCCCAGGTGGTCAACGGGTCCAGGGTATGTATCTATATAGAATGGCGATATGCTACTAAAAAAATATGGACCACCGGATTCTTTCATTATTATAGTACATTTGTCATTTGTCACTTTTTAGTAGTGAATGGTACAGTGGATAATCGAGGATGACTTCTGAGCGTTAACGGAATTAACCAAACCGAGACTGCGACTGACGACAAATCTATAGTTGGTTGGTTGATTTGTTGTTTATAGCCGCACTCAGCAATATTCCAGCTACATTGTGTATATGACGGCGGTCTGCAAATAATCGAGTCTGGACCAGACAATCCAGTGATTAATATCATGATCATCGATCCACGCAATTGGGATCGATGACATGCATCAACCAAGTCAGCCAGCCTGACCACCCGATCCCGTTAGTCGCCTTTTACGACAAGCAGAGTCACCTTTTACGGCAAGCATGGGTTGCTGAAGACCTATTCTACCCCGGAATGGGCAGTAAGGGAACTAGAAAGACACACCTATATTTTTTGCCTGAGCAGGACAGTCAGGGGGTGCCTATGATAAGCCTGATCAAAAGTCACAAATCTATAGAACCGTGTGAGAATAAGGAAAAGCAGCAAATGTGTCCAGGGTGTTTATCATAATAGAATGGAGATATACTTGCCAAAATATGAAACGCATGGTTAGAAATGATATTTTCAAAAGTAAATGTCGTGGATGGAATGTATCCTATGTTGCATTGTTACGTGAAAATAAGGTCAACGTCGTGATTTACTGATACGTGTCACATAACGCTTCATTATCTTTGAGTCAATATCGATTACCTTTGACATTTGCGGGAGTCATTTCAGTTTTCAGGTGAACGTCATCGAATTTGTCACCAGTTTCTAGGGCAAATATTGATATTGCAAATATATACAATGTTATTAACTTACTTTGGACTGTTATATCATATGAGGGGCGGTCGGGTAGCCTTGTGGTTAAAGCGTTTGCTCGTCACGCCGAAGACCCGGGTTCGATTCCCGATATGGGTACAATGTGTGAAGCCCATTTCTGGTATCCCCGGCCGTGATATTGCTGCAATATTTCTAAAAGCGGCGTAAAACCATACTCACTCACTCACTATATCATATGAAGCTACACCTTTGAAACATTTGACCATCGTTTGCTCAAGCACCATTTTCATGAATGCTATGACCGGATTTTCAGAAATGTCCAGGGATGAATTCCGACGTTGATACCTAGTCATTTAAATACTTTAAAATTAAGTTAAAATTTTACAACGCATCGGCAATATTGCAGCCATATCGCGATGCCTTGGGAGAGCAAATATGTGTAAATTTGAAGATTTTCAAATGTTGCATATATTAGAAAGTTATGTATCATTCTGGAGATCAAGGGTTTGTATTTGGAGATTTTGTATATGCACATAGAACTGGGTTTTAAACACGATGATCATATACTATGCAAAAAAAAGGAGGGGATATTTTGTTTTGATGTGAAACTACAGGAAAATACACCACTGTCTGGAAATGATATTGATTGATTGATTTTTAGAAAGTTTTATAGGTGTTCGGTCAACTAGGCCCATTTACACCTTGCCCATAATAAAGGTTTGCTAATTACCTAGATAGGCCATAGAGTAGTGAAACTGCCACACGCTTTAAAAGCACCACACACTACGTTAAGATTGGCTGACATATTCAACAGAGACCTATGGTCATCATAGATAGCAATAGCATTATTATAGACATTAAAAATGGAGACTGATTTTTTTATCCTTCAAATGAATATGGACTTCATTCCCTTGTAATTGGGATGGTGGAACCTTATTTCACTAAACGACAGTGAGTGAGTGAGTTTAGCACTACCGCCTGTAAAACCAAACTGACGATCTTTACGTAGGCAGACATAACCTTCCCAACGGAATTGCTGGTTAGGAGTTAGGAATGTCTCCTGAAGACAAAACATCTCGCTTTGGGTCAAGACTGTTAATACAAACTTTAAATCCTGGACCGTTAGCGCTTAGTGATCTAGCATCAAGAGAGCCATAAGAAGGATGGATTAAGACTTCCATTGTTGACCCTTAACCATGCTCGTCAGATCATCAGGGGACAATCTTAACCCCAAGAGGGAATGGGCAGCTGACGCTATCGTCTGGAGACCATCAGACTTGAATGCACGAGTAGTGCCAAGATTAGCAACTATACAAATAACAAAGTTGAGAAAATCAACAGGAGAGACATTGTTAAATAGAGGTTTGCAAGATGATTCAGGCATGATGTCAACAACAGGATCAGTCTGACATTCAACTTCCAAAGTTTCAGTCGGAGTACTAGCAGTCACCATGACTGGAGAAGACACAACATCTGAAATTGTAACAACCTGAGACAGTGGTTTAGCTGCAGGAGGTGGTTTAGGGACTGCTGGAACCCGAGCGACATCTAAATCTCCACGCACCTGTCGAACAGCCTGAGAATAAGACAACTTACCCTCCACTCGGACTTTCTGAATCTGGACAGCTTCCTGGTATTTAATGCAACCTTTGTATGCCGCAGAGTGTGCACCACCACAGTTCTTACATTTAAGTGAACTTTCACTGCATTCCTCGTATTTGTGCTTCCCTCCACATTTAGCGCACACATGATGAGTGCTCCTACACTTAGCAGAGACATGCCCAAAGGACTGACACTTGAAGCATCGCAGAGCAGGAGGAACATACATCCGGATTGGAAATCTCTGGAAGAAAATGACAACATGATCTGGTAAAGACTGGCCAGTAAATGTAAGAAGAACAGATTTGGAGGGAACTTTATCAGGCCCACGAGTCAGACGCACAGCAGAGCACATTAGAGGTAACACAGGTTTCAACTCGTCCTCAATTTCATTCATCTCAATATCCAGATCAATACCATAGATGACTCCACGTGTTCTCATTAAGGATTCAGGCTCATGAGGGGTGACAAAATGTTCATCAAGTTCTGTGACTTGCAAAAGTGTTTTGGCAGCCTCAACGGTTTTTGCATTGACACTAACATCTCCCCTGGCCATCGGCTTAACACTGACTATTTCTGTAGTAATCTTAGGCAAGGCTCTAGCCAAAGCACGCTGTGTCATAAGTTGACAGAGGGTCGTTGAACCATCATCATATTCTACATCGGCTTTGAAGATAACAGTGGTTGATTTGACCCGCGCTGGCTCATCAAAGACAAAAGTAAGATCAGACCTTGCAGTAGAAGGAACAGTATTTGGTTGCTTGGCAACACAGGCTTTTTTAGAAGTACCATCTGGAATACGACCGATTCGCTTCCTCCCTGAAGCCACCACTTTAAATCCTTCCTCACATTCCATTCAGTGGTCAGCCATTGCCGAGGACAATCCCCAACAACTGACTGTAACAATAAGCAAACACCAAATAGAAAGTTTGAATGCACTCCAACACAAGAGAAATCAAAAGCCAAAAGAACCAAAGATGTAGTACCATACACAGTCAAGTGTGTTGTATAACACTAGACAAGTTGCTGAGAAGCAAAAGACGTCCGAACTCGACGGCAGTCAAAACCGAACTCCGATAACTTGGTGACATCGAGACTGTATTCTGGAAATGATAGTAAGTATATGGCAAGAACATTTCCGAAGAAATCAAGCACCCTAACGTAACATTGTGACAGTCATGAAGCGCGTGACCTCGAACAGCACGTGCAGGGGGTGGTATGCAAGATTTACCATTGTCACCCAGACTCGGTTATGAGCAGATGCAAATTGTTTGCTTGGAACCAAACGCTCAAAGACACTTTATTTAACACATTTAATCATTCAGGAAGCAACAGCATTGACGTTTGCAACGTGCTGAACATGTACGTGCTATAGGCATGTTGCAGGTGGGCACACGTCAGAATATTGTGTGCCTGAACCCTGCATTTTTCTCAATCTGTCATTAGCAGATTATGGGCCCGAGACTAACAGGCACATAACGTCGATGATCGACGCCGCTCTGGACGCCCAAGGGCAACGATTCCTGCCAATTGAGCAATGTTGAGTTAGGGAGTGAGAGAGTTTACCTGGATCAAACCTCCGGCACATCAATCAAAACAAAGTAACATCTTGTACAGATCTCCCTACACTCATGACTTGCCATGGGCCGGTCGTCCACGTATGACGTAACGTCAAGAAGACAACCATATTCGGTTGGTGCATCTAAGGAATCGATACCAAACTGCCACATTAACAGCTCGAACAGTTCCTGAGTTGAGACCAATTAGTGACAGAACCGTACGCCAAAGGTTGAGGGGGCACAACACCCGGCGTCCAAATATACGCCTAATTTTGCTTTCACGTTACCGTCACCGTCAGGCATGGCTAGCTTGGTGAAGACAGTATCTCAGGTTCAAAAGACATGACGGGGACACAAGTGAGGCCAGGATTCACCTGGACAGCTCTGGTTGACGTGCAAGGGGACACAGGCCTCCAGGAGAGAACGTATTAGCGACGCTTACGTTACTCAACGTCGTCAGTTTTGGGGTGGAATTGTAATGGTATAGGGTGGCATCACACCTCATGGGCAAACAACACATCATTGTTAATGGCAATGTGAATCGCGAACGCTACCGTGACGATATCATTCGTGAGCATGTCCTACCCTTTGTGCAATTATAAGGACGTAACGTCACGTTGCAGCAGGGTGATGCCCGCCCACATGTTGCACGTGTTGTAACAGACCTTTTGAGTCAGCATAGCATTGGTATACTGCTCGGAACGTCGACTTCGACGAGACAAGAAACAGCCGGTGACGCTAGCTCAGTTGGAACAATCTTTGGTTGACATTTGGAATATCACCCCCAGGCTGGTTTCATTCATCTGGTGTCATCAATGCACCACCCACTGCCTCGCCTGTATCAACGCAAATGGTGGTCACACCCGATATTGCCATTGTTAAAAGAGTTGTTACACCATCCCCCTTTTAGGGTGTCACTCTGTCACCTGCTACAAGGTATGGGTTTTGTCAATAAATTTGTTACAGTGAAACATTGATCTGACGAAGGACCAAATAGTATGTTGTTAGTTTAAATAATATAACATTTACACCACTTTATATGAAGAACAATTACTTTTTTCCTTTAGTATATTTAGAAATACAAATATATATACACCCCTGTGTGTTCTGTGTTGTTTAACGCCACATTCAGCAATATACCAGCTGTTGTAAATAATCGGGTTTCGACCAGACAATCCAGTTTTTGACATCAAGAGCATTGATCAAGGATGCAATTGTGATACGATGGCCATCTTCCCGAGGCAAGAGAGTTAACTGACTATAAAAGTCCAGTTACCACCCTTGCCGAACTGGGCGGTCGGGTAGCCTAGTGGTTAAAGCGTTCGCTCGTCACGCCGAAGACCCGGGTTCGATTCCCGACATGGGTACAATGTGTGAAGCCCATTTCTGGTATCCCCCGCCGTGATATTGCTGGAATATTGCTAAAAGCGGCGTAAAACCATACTCACTCACTCACTCACTTGCCGAACTAGGTTAGTATTATGGAGTTACATTTTGGCTGGACTAACGAGTCTATGCATAGTCCAATCAAAATCGCGCACCGAAATCGAAATCCGGTTCGTAAACTGTCGTGCAGATTTCGGTTGATTGCAGGATTTGCAAAGCATGTTCACCGCCAACTCGTTGTCAGCAGATATTTTCCAAATGTTTTCATGTTTTTAATCAAGGTGCTCACGTGACGTAAGACCCGTTTTATCACAATATAGATCCAATCTCATTAAAATCAGATCTTAGTTCACGCTACCGCTAAGCTTTGTTTAGCGGCAGCGAGAACTAAGACCTGATTTTAATGAGATTGAATATAGATCTTGATTGGCGATGAGATCGAACTGACCGGGCGCCACCATTTTGTGTGAAGCAAACGCAAGTGATACGATAGGTGGAATCTGATTGGTCCATAGGAGAGGCTTAGAAGGGTCATAACTGGTAATAGCCAGTTCGGCAAGGGTGGAAACTGGACTTATAAAGTCATTTAACTCTCTTGCCTCGGGAAGATGTACGATGGCAGGCTACAACCAAGTCAGCGAGCCTTGCGATCCGATCCCGTTGACGCCTCTTGCGACAAGCATAGTCGCCTCACCATCGGATCCTGTTATCCGCCCCGAACCACAAGTGTCGGTTGCTAAAGACCAATTCTAACCTGGATCTTCACGGGGCTTTGGGCACGGTGGATATAACATTTTCTTACATAGGCCCTGTCATGTATACACAGGAGCAGTGTGTATTGACTCACGCTCACGCTCTCCGTGAATGGTTGCATTAATGAAAGAAACAAAAAATAAGTTTAAAACATTCAAGAAAAAAACATTTGCTATTCTTCAGTTAATATATACAGGTAATTCACTGAATAGTAATGTCTGCTGAAAATCACCTTTGTATTGTCAGGATGACTGTGAGTGAGTGTGTGGATTGGGTTTAACAACGCTTTTAACAGTAGTCCAGTGTTGTATCACCACGGGGTGCCAGCTAAGTGTGTGTGTGTGTGTTTGTGTGTGTGTGTGTGTGTGTGTGTGTGTGAGGGGTGGGCACGGGCACGGGCATGGTGCGTACAAATAAAGAAACATATCAGGACGAATATGGGATTCGAACCCGGTCCGGGCAACTCTGATTTGCATGACTGGGCCACCCGTACCCGTCATAAGTGGGATGGGTTTAACACCACTGTGTACGGTATTTCAGCTCCATCCTGGGCGTGTCATCTGTTTGAAATTGATTTCAAAGATTGCTTTATGAACAAAAACACAGATGTATTTACACCTTTATCAACCCACAGACTTAAATAACAGTAAATTTATGTCTTTGAAACAACTTTGATTTCCGGGGAATACATCGTACTCATGAAGGGTTTACAAATCCCTGGTTGCCATGGTATCAACATCCATTTCCATTCATGTTGTCGTGTAACCAGGTGTTACTTCAACGAGCACACATTTCAATACACATGAGAGTACCACAGCACCAGGAAGTCGTTGATAACGCGAGCTGTATCAACCACTTTATGTTCAATGTCAATATGCACGGTTACATGCAAAGTTCCTCATTTTGACGCCTTTGTCATTGATTGATACGTCAGGTAGCGAGGCACGAGCGCCACCTGACGACACTAATGAGTTTGTGCTAAATGCACTGAAGGTTGTCTCCCCTTGACACAGGAAACCATAGCATACCTCTCCAAGCATAACACTCTTCACACAATCGAATACCGCCACAAACACGACGAAGCGTCACACGACACTCATTTAAGTAATCATTAATAAATAACAGATACAATGTCCTTGACCTCGATATCTCAAGACGTCAGATTCGGAAAAGCGGGGGAGTCTTTCTGAATGAGTGGGCTGTCAAATTGCGTAGTAACGAGACACCCGTTCCTTCATGATGCTCTCCTGTGGTATTCAACACCCCAACCTTTCAACAGGCCCTAGCATCATGGCAACAAGGGCGATAACTCCAAGCGGTTCTTTGTGGCTGCCAACACTTGGCAGGAAGCCGGGAATGTGGGGCTCTAGTTCAAGGCCTGATTTTGTGTTATGATCCCATACGGTCGGAGATGGTAGACGAAGAACTCCAGGCTCGCCATTTTCTTCGGAGAGACGTAATGGAATGAAATTGCGTAGTCGCTGATATTTTCTATACCCTGAAACACAAATCATCAATCATTTTAAGAAATTATGTTTGAATATAATATAAGCTTATTTTGTTTGTTGTTGCACTTTGCAACATTCCAGCTGTATGTCGGCGGTTTGTAATTGAGTCTGGACCAGACAACCCAGTGATTGACATTAAGAGTATCGATCTACTCAAATGGGATACGATGACACGCATCAACCAAGTCAGCGAGCCTGGCGATCCGATCCCGTTAGACGCCTCTTGCGGCATGCATGGGTTGTTGAAGACCTTTTCTCTACCCGGAACTTCACAGGTCGATTTGAGGACTAATTAAACATTGGGTCAATATACATCTACAATGCCTATTTAGGTGATGGAAGGGGGTGAATATTACTTAACAATATTCCGGTGAGAATAACATTATACCTGTGTGTGGGATAGTAGACGTGAACGATTTAACTGTTAGACCATCCCACATTATTTTCAGACCCCTGCTTGCGACGGGTCAAGATAACCCTGCCCCAAATCATATTAAAATCAAATCTTTTACTGCTATACGATACCTATCTGCGTGAAAATTTGAGAGCAATTTCAAAGGACGTCGCGTCAGGTGACCTTTTAACTCAGCCAATCACATCGGAGGCTTATAGTGAGTGAGTGAGTTGGGTTTAACGCCGCTTTGAAAAGTATTCCAGTTATATCACGGCGTGTCAGCTTAATGTGGGAGGTAAGCCCGAAGTGATGCAGGTCTCAGACCTTTAAATTACTACTACGGTGAAACCCGGTGCTGACAAACCTAGAAACATAATCTGCCTTGGAACCACGCGAGGATATATACACGATTCCTCTCGATACACGACTGAAGTGAGTGAGTTAGGTTTAACGCCGCTTTTTAACAGTATTCCAGTCATATCACGGCGTGTCAGCTTGATGTGGGAGGAAAATCCTAAGTGATGCAGGTCTCAGACGTTTACCACTTCGGTGAAACCCACGAACACGGGTATGGTGCTGACAAATCTAGAAACGTAATCGGGGCGAACCGGGATTCGAACCCACAATCATAGGTTTCTGGCGTGCCCAAGGGACGCAACTATGCACAGTGAATCGCGGCGCCTTAGACCACTGGGCCACCCGTGCCCCTCGACGACTGAAGTGTAACAAGGGCAGATAAAAGACTTTTGTTTACACTGGAGGTCTAAAGATGAAAACAAACATGTTCAAAGTACACAGATCTAAACTGTCTAATCGTACAATTCCCCTGGTCACATCAAGATTCACGTAGAGCTAATGAGCCAAAGAGCAGTTTCACGTCACTCTTATCCTACCCAGAATGCCAATCGAATCTTAGTATACATAATTATCTCCCTTTAATCCTATATCCATGTTCCCAGCATTGCCGTAACGGAAAGAGTACTATCACAGTTTTCACATGATTCCTCCTCTACGAGTGAGTGTGTTGGCTTTAACGCCGCTTTAAACATTGTTCCTGACGTCGTGTCCGCTTAATGAGGGAAGGAAACCCGACGAGCTGGTCTCGAACATTTAACACTTTGGTGAAACCATGGACACTTAATACGATATATTTAGGGTCCATGATGAACCCAACGGGCAAGCGTATGGTGCAGACAAACCTAGAAACATAATCATAGGTTTCTGTCTTACCCAAGGGATGCAACTCTGCACAGCGAATTGTGGGCCTTAAAACACTGGGCCGCCCGTGCCCCCCAAACCCGGAGACATATATGGTGTAATAATCTGACACGAAAAGGTCAATGACCTACTGACCTGCTTAGGCCCACCCTTCACGTAGTTGTAGTACCACTTGGGGAACCCGCCGTTCACGTGCGTATCTGGCGAGAAACAGTGGAAACGGGATCTTCCAAGAGCGTCGGCGGAGTTACCGGTCCTGATTCCTATTTTTTCCATGCATTTCCCTATCTCGGCGTCTTCCGACCCTCCGTCCTCCCGGCATATGTTTGGGTCCCGTTTAGCAAACCTTGTCAGGGCCTCTTTGCTCAATACGTAGCCAGCACCTCCGCTGTAGTATCCTTGCTTGACTATGGTGTGGAAATGGTGGCCATAGTATATCGGTTCAGACGTGTTCCTCGTGGACAGAAAATATCGCAGATTTTCCACAATGACGTACGTGTCATCGTCGCATTTCATAAACCAGTCGGCTTGGTCGTAGTAGTGGTCGTAGACGTATTTGAAACCTTGCATCGTCTTGGCTGTCAGATGTTTCCGGCCTTCAGACACGTTGAGCGCGATCGTCGGGAGGTGGGGGTCGACCACGGAGCTGAAGAATAAAAGGATGTTGCAGCGGTGTCCCCACGTTTCCTTGACAACATCCGCTTTGGTCCGGAAGTTGGTCGGTGACGTCATCACCCAACAGAGCACGCGGACTTTTTTGGCCATGTTATCGGCTATCGAAGTGTCGTCTGCAAGAGAATCGGTGTTAAAATAAATCGTAACTGGTCTGTGGAAAAAGTATGTAATTATCTTCGGAAAGTGAAACAAGTCATATTCAGATACTACCTGTTTCTTATCGTTGGATTTAAAATCCTGTTAAATGATGTAGGATAGTGAGTGAGTGAATTATATTTAAGGCCGCTTTTAACAGTATTCGAGTTATATCACAGCGTGTCAACTTAATGTGGGAGGAGAGCCCGAAGTGATGCAGGTCTTAGACGTTTACCACTTCGGCGAAACCCACGAGTACGCATATGATGCATACAAACCAAGAAACAGAATCGGGTCAAACCAGATTTCGAACCCACAATCATAGGTTTCTGGCGTACCCAAGGGACGCAACTCTGCGCAGCGAATTGCGGCGCCTCAGACGACTGGGCCTTGCCCCTTTGAATGAACGAATGACAACAGTTATATCTCCTTTGGTGAGTGAGTGTGTTTGGTTTAACGCAGCTTTAACATTTCATTTATATATTGATGGTGAAATTGGGTTAACGTCGCGTGCATGATCATTGCTTTAAAAAAAAATTGAACTGACAGATAAATTTTGAATCTGTGTACAGAAACCATTTTACTGTATCAGTAGTGTTTAACTTGTAACTGAGATTGTTAGTGGCTGTATCCTCAAAGGGGGATGAAGTACTGTAACATTATTGTCCCCCTGAGAGGATATGCAGGACCACATCATTCGAAGTAAGTTTATTCCTTCTACCTTTTTAGTCGTAGTATACATGTTTCTTTTAGTATTGGCTAAACTTGACGATTATCGCCGCTAAGGGATGCTGTAAATCCTGCTGGGGTACCATGCAGGAAGCAGATGTACCGCAAGTCCCCATGATGCCTTGTATGGTGGCCTAACTTTGGTTGCTGGCGATCTACAGCCCGTTTTTATGATGTACTGGTATTTATCTTTATATGGTTCCATACTAGTTTTAGAATATACATCTGTGATAATCTAGTTTTATACTGTCCTTTGTCGATAGGTTTTATGATCAAACTGTATGTATTATTACTGTATAACTTGATTTAGTCACGATATGGCTGAACTATTGCCGATGTGACTATAACTATTCACTCACTCACTCACTCACTCACTCACCCACTAACGCACTAACATAGCGACGTACATGCATCTGTGAACAGTATTTCAGTTCCGTCACAGAATGTTCGCTTCTTGGGGAGACATTCGAAATCACGTGGTTACCTACAAGCACGGTGCAGACAAACCAAGGGAGCCAATGGCTCCAAGGATACACCAAAGGAGCATGAGCAGAAACCACAATGACCACAATAATACCCCTGTGATCTAAAACTATGAGGATCGCCTTCTTGGTGCAGTGGACAGGGCGTTTGCCCGGAGAGCGGAAGGAGGGTGGTTCGATCTCCTGGCCCAATCATACCAAAATACGTTAAAAGATGGTACTTGTTGTTACCCTGCTTTGCACTCGGCATTAAGGGGATAAAATAAAAGACTGTATACTGCTCGGAGTGGGGTGTTCATGTTAAACTGCGACAAAGCCCCCTTTACACAGGGCTGCGACCTTTGTGCCACCTTTGAGCGATCAAAAACTGTCCAGGACCAGGAATGGTCGCCTAAACCCAGAAAATCATGTATCTATGTAACAGCTCCAGCAGTTGTTCAGCAGTAACTGCTCGAGTTGTTCAGCGTCTGCATCCACAGTGAAACACTGCAGGTACAAGCCCTCTATTTATAGGCAGACTGTGGAGGCACTACAGGTAGCTCACAGGAGGCAGAAGCATTGCCATGGTGTCTCAAGGGTTGCCGTGGTCGCCGAATGGAGGCATGGTGGTCGCCACAGTCATCGTTCAATGCACGCTGTTGGTCGCCCAAAGGATGCACAAGGGAGGCAGAAGCATCACCAAGATTGAACGGCAATGCTTGTGCATCCCTTCTGCCTCCTTTGAGCCACCTTTGAATAACCAACCTCCTCGGCGACCCTTGTGTGACTGTTTTGAACATGTTCAAAAATTCACGGCGACCATGGCGTCCATGGCGATGTCTGAACCTCCCGTGTACCACCTTGGAACGACCTAGGCAACCATTCTGCCTCTTTTGAGCCTCCAACGACGACCTGGCACATGTTATGGTCGCACACGGGAGGCACAAAGGTCGCCATCCTGTGTAAAGGCCTCACAAGCTACCGCAAGTTATTGGAGCCCAAACTTTGCCGATATTCTGGATACTCAGTGTGACGTTTTAAACGTATATGAGACACGCATAACTACGATATTGTTTTTTTGTTATGTTTTTGGACAGCTATCATTTCAATTTTAAACGTGTCCTTGGTTAATAATTTTCAAGCTGAAAAAGAAAAGCATGTCTTATGTCAAAGTGTTTCTCTCTCTTGTGAATTTTGTTTCATTACACTTACCCATATTCATTCTACCTAGCATGTTTTTTGTCCTTTTCGTCCGGGATAAAATTTGGATAAAATGTTGTTCAATCAAAATAGGCAAAATCTGTTATTTAGCACGGGGCTTAAACATGTGCAGTCCCGATAAGACGTGATGGATTGCTTACCATGGTGGACGTGGGAGTCGTCCATCTGTCCCCCGTGGGGTCCTTGTTTCACAAGGTCCAAGCCGGACATCCCGATCACGTGACCAGTGTCCAACTCAAGAGGTATTCGCACATGTGGTTTGTAGACAATCCCAGATTGAAAGAATATTATTGATATAACAAAACCTAATGTCAGGCCCACACCGAACTGGAGTTTGGAACGTTTAATGTACTTCATCGTGGAGAGATGGTTTTCTTCACGATCACAGACGTCGGTGAAAGGAAAAAAACATATCCATCGACCAATTCTCTCTTGAATTAATTCTTTAAAGTTTATCAACGCCAAAAATGATAACGGAGAGTTCACATGGGGTGTACTTTTACTGCCTTCCTCCAACGAAATGTTGTTTTGGTCCTTTGGTTCTTTGAACAGCGAATAACTATATTACCTCCCTAACAAAGACTTCCGGTGCTTTGTTGTGCGTCAGGTTTTATCAAGGGTTTTCACGATGCCTTCTTCTGCACGACCGTATCATACCCCGAGACTGCAGTCTACGGTGTTTTGCACACACAGGTTCGCGTACATCTGCAGAAGGTCTCTTGGTACACTACCTATCACCGTCAATGGTACATGGGCTCTATATCAAAACACGTGACAGTGTTATTTCACCACAGCTACAACATGTGTCGTTGCTTATGCATTTCCGGTTCCGGAAAGTCGTATCGAGTCGCTTGGAGCAAGTCTGTGTGTGAGAAGGTTACTCGTGGCCAGCTAGTTTTTTGTCATCGAATGTTGGTAGTGATAGTTATCTGAAACGAAAGACAGATATGGTGAAAATGTAGTCTCACTCACTCAGATCAAAGACACAAGTTTTGTTTGTTTGTTTGTTGTTTTAAGCCGCACTCAGCAATATTCCATCCATATAACGGTGGTCTGTAAATAATCACGTCTGGACCAGACAATCCAGTGATTGAAGACATGAGCATCGATCCACGTAGTTGGGATACGAGGACATGCATCAACCAAGTCAGCGAGCCTGACCTTCCGATTCCGTTAGTCGCCTCTTACGACAAGCATAGTCACCTTTTACGGCATGGGTTGCTGCAAAGACACAAGAAGGTAGATATAACATATTATCACATACAGAGAACCTGATCACATACACAAGCATCTTCTCGAGGCAAGGGAGTTACCTGACCAGAATGGCCCTGTTTCGACCAATGCCGAGCTTGGCAGGAACTTCGTGGCCCGATCGAAGCGCCAGGAGTGGGCATTACGAGTTATGCCCCTTCTGTTTAAAGAAATGTAGGCGCCATGTCAAAACGGGTCTTACCTCGAGAAATGCATTAAATGACTTGAGCACGTGGATAAAAAACGCGAAAAGTTTTGCAAATCCTACAATCGACCGAAATCTGCACGGCACCCGGATGTCGATTTCGTTTCGCGATTTCGATTGGACAATGCATAAACTCGTTAGCCCAGCCAAAATATAACTCCATATTCCAGTAACCTCCCTTGCCTCGGGTTGGTAGATATAAGAGAATACCACCTACATGACACCTGATCATGGAAAAGACATGGTGGCGAAATCAGGTTAAAATGAATGAATCCCTAGCATCCTATGCTTTCCGTAAGGTGCGACTTAATGGATCCCGTTGATAGGGCGTGTCACAGTACCCAGAAGTCGTACGCTGCTCATAGTTATCAATACATTGCTTTTCTGGTCTTGACAGGCCGCCCATGTTGCTGGAATATCAGTGAGCGGCGATTACAATTCAAGACGTCAACGTTTTTATCTTTATTATCGATGAAATCGTCTTGACTGGGTGACGCAATCTTGTCTGAAGCAAGTCAATCTCATTAAAATCAGATCTTAGTTCTCGCTACCGCTAAACTAAGATCTGAGGACATTTTACGGGTCACGTCGAACTTTGACCGACCAATGGAATGACCAATCAGAAGGCAGCTTTCTCGTGCTTTACGGTACTAATTTCAAATTGGTGACTACGCTTCGAAACATATTTTGACAAATTCTCGATTATATATTTGAAACCTGAACAAAACAACATTCTGGAAAGGCTGATAGATGGTCTAGATTGTAAGTCGTTAAACCTGTAATTATCGTTCGGAATACCCCATGTTAAAGTTTTCGAGGTTGCATGAATAGAAATCACATTCCGACTGTCACTTTCATAACCTGGTAAGCGACGCTCTGATTGGTCGGATGAAAGGTCGTTCTGACGTGACCCCTAATGGGATGTCTTCAGATCTTTGTTTAGCGGTAGCGAAAACTAAGGTCTGATTTTAATGAGATTGAAAGCAAGTGCAAGAGATCTGACCGGTGGAACTTGATTGGTCAGTAGGGAGGACATAGAAGGGACATAACTCGTAATATCCACTGGTGGCGCTACTATCGAGCCAAGAAATTTCAGCCTAGTTCGGCAAGGGTGGAAACAGGGACTTAAAGTCAGTTAACTCCCTTGACCCGGGAAGACATGTTGTACACGTGTTTGAAGACGTGTTTCTGGGGACAACAGAAACGGGCTTCACACATCATTCCCACACTGCTCTTGCAGCGCCTGACCCTGTTCGGGTGGCCTTTGACGTCGGCTTTCACACATCCCCGTCATTCACCAGACACGCTCTGTGGGGGAAAGGTCAGGGCACATGGCTGACCATTGCATGCTGGTGATGTATTGCTGCTGGAGGATGTCAGTTACACTGGAAAGAGCATTATCATCTTCGAGTGAGTGAGTGAGTTTGATTTTACGCCGCTTTTAGCAATATTCCAGCAATATCACGGCGGGGGACACCAGAAACGGGCTTCACACATTGTACCCATGTCGGGATTCGAACCCGGGTTTTCGGCGTGGCGAACGCTTTAACCACTAGGCTACCCGACCGCCCCTTTATCATCTTGGAAGACAAAACGTAGTCCACTATTTCCACAACTATTGACGCAACAGTTAGTATTGACGCCAGTATGTTTTCTCGGTAGTACTGTCCAGTGACTCTTCCATGGACGTTCTGCGTTCTGGCAGTCATAATGATCCAACCATATCATCACAGACCCATCCCCAAATCTGCCACGTTGCCTTACGTTGACGTTTACATGACGCTCGTTAGGACGCCTACAGGTACACCCTACAGGTACACCCAAGCCCATCCTGTAAGTCTAAAAGTAAGCTAGTAAGCTCATCTGAAAAATATCAGGAGGCCATTGGCGTTTCACCATGTTTCACCATGTTTTACCCAGCGAAACTAATAACAGACACTCAGAGATGCACCGACACGCCAATCACGGACCACTACGGACAAACAGGCGGTACTGGGAGAAACACGTGGTACTGGGAACAAAGACGTGGTACAAGGGACAGACACAAGGTACTGGGAACAAACATGGGGTTCTGGGAACAAATACGTGGTTCTGGAGACAAACATGGGGTACTGGTAACAAACACGCGGTAGTGGGAACAAACACGCGGTAGTGGGAACAAACACGTGGTACAGGTGTCAGAACGGGGTACCGGGGACAAGCACTGGTACCGGGGACAGACACGGGGTACTGGGGACAGACACAGGGTACTGGAGACAAATACGGGGTACTGGGAGCAAACACGTACGTGGTACTGGGAACAAACACGTGGTACCGCTGTCAAACACGGGGTACTGGGGACAATCACGAGGTACTGGGGAAAAGCACTAGTACCGGGGACAGGCACGTGGTACTGGGGTCAAACACGGGGTACTGGAGACAAACATTGGGTACTGGGAACAAACACGCTGTAGTGGGAACCAACACGTGGTACCGCTGTCAAACACAGGGTACTGGGGACAGACACGTGATACTGGTGACAAACACGGGGTACTGGTGTCAAACACGGGGTATTGGGGACAAACATGGGGTACTTGAGAAAAACATGGGGTACTGGAGACAAGCACTAGTACCGGGGACAGGCACGTGGTACTGGGGTCAAACACGGGGTACTGGAGACAAACATTGGGTACTGGGAACAAACACGTGGTACCGCTGTCAAGGGTACTGGGGACAGACACGTGATACTGGGGACAAACACGGGGTATTGGGGACAAACATGGGGTACTGGGGACAAACATGGGGTACTGGGGACAGGCACGGAATACTGGGGTCAGACACGGAATACTGGGGACAAACACGGGGTACTGGGGAAAAAACACGGGGTACTGGGGGCAATCACGGGGTACTGGGGGCAAACACGGGGTACTGGGGGCAAATACGTGGTACTGGGGACAAACACGTGGTACTGGGGACAAACACGGGGTACTGGGTGCAAACACGGAGTACTGGGGACAAACACGGGGTACTGGGCACAAACACGTGGTACTGGGGACAAACACGGGGTACTGGGGACAAACACGGGGTACTGGGGGCAAACACGGGGTACTGGGGACAAACACGGAGTACTGGGGACAAACACGGGGTACTGGGGACAAACACGTGGTACTGGGAACAAACACGGGGTACTGGAGACAAACACGGGGTACTGGGGACAAACACGGGGTACTGGGGCAAACACGGGGTACTGGGGACAAACACGTGGTACTGGGGACAAACACGGGGTATTTGGGACAAACACGGGGTACTGGAGACAAACACGGGGTACTGGGGACAGACACGGGGTACTGGAGACAAACACGGGGTACTGGAGATAAACACGGGGTACTGGGAACAAACACGGGGTACTGGGGGCAAACACGGGGTACTGGGGACAAACACGTGGTACTGGGGACAAACACGGGGTACTGGAGACAAACACGGGGTACTGGGGACAGACACGGGGTACTGGGGACAAACACGGGGTACTGGGGACAAACACGGGGTACTTGGAACAAACACGGGGTACTGGGGGCAAACACGGGGTACTGGGGGCAAACACGGGGTACTGGAGGCAAACACGGGGTACTGGGGGCAAACACGGGGTACTGGGGGCAAACACGGGGTACTGGAGACAAACACGGGGTACTGGAGACAAACACGGGGTACTGGAGACAAACACGTGGTACTGGAGACAAACATGGGGTACTGGAGACAAACACGGGGTATTGGGGACAAACACGGGGTACTGGGGGCAAACACGGGGTACTGGGAACAAACACGGGGTACTGGGGACAAACACGGGGTACTAGGGGCAAACACGGGGTACTGGGGGCAAACACGGGGTACTGGAGACAAACACGTGGTACTGGGGGCAGACACGGGGTACTGGGAACAAACACGGGGTACTGGGGGCAAATACACGGGGTACTGGGGACAAACACGTGTGCTGGGGACAAACACGGGGTACTGGAGACAAACACGGGGTACTGGGGACAGACACGGGGTACTGGAGACAAACACGGGGTACTGGGGACAAACATGGGGTACTGGAGACAAACATGGGGTACTGGAGACAAACACGTGGTACTGGGGACAAACACGGGGTACTGGGGGCAAACACGGGGTACTGGGGGCAAACACGGGGTACTGGAGACAAACACGTGGTACTGGATACAAACACGGGGTACTGGAGACAAACACGGGGTACTGGGGACAAACACGGGGTACTGGGGGCAAACACGGGGTACTGGGAACAAACACGGGGTACTGGGGACAAACACGGGGTACTGGGGGCAAACACGGGGTACTGGGGGCAAACACGGGGTACTGGAGACAAACACGGGGTACTGGAGACAAACACGGGGTACTGGGGGCAGAAACGGGGTACTGGGGGCAAACACGGAGTACTTGGGGCAAACACGGGGTACTGGGGACAAACACGGGGTACCGGGGACAAACACGGGGTACTGGGGATAAACACGGAGTACTGGGGGCAAACACGGGGTACTGGGGTCAAACACGGGGTATTGGGGGCAAACACGGGGTACTGGGAACAAACATGGGGTTCTGGGGACAGACACGGGGTACTGGGAACAAACACGGGGTTCTGGCGGAAAACAAGGCACACTTTGGCCCTATTCCCTAAAGACTGAATAGATTTAGATTGTCTTTTGAAGTCATTTTGTCAATGTAGCCGATATTTGAGATAGCTCCACAACAATGAAGGTAAGCTTCACTACCTTCCGATTGAACCATGCAGTGTCTCCTGTGTTTACGCAGTCTATTTCAATGTTTAATATATAGGTGTAATAATAACCACACAATAAGACAGGTTTCAGATTCCAAGTATGGCCATTTTGCGCAGCTGCGTATCCTGAAGCAACATCATAATTGCCCGTGGGCACGCGTTGAGACACACCTGTGCAAACTATCTGTTAATACGTCAATAACATATTTTAATTTTGGTTATTACAATTTATCATACTGCCGCGCAGAAAAAAAATCGACTAGGGCTACAGGATATTAAACGAGATCCCCATTTCATATCCCGTTCATGCCATCAGTGGAATTGAGTTTACTGGTACCGAGCTTGCGCGCGCGTGTGTGTGCGCGCGCGTGTGCGTGCGTCTGTGTTCCAGCTATTCCAGGCCTGTAAATAATCGCGGCTGGACCAGACTGTCATGTTACCTCTAGTCCTTCATTTTTCTTTTTACCATTGCTCTCACTCGATACCCCTTTGTATTTCTGTAATCATCTGTTACTTTCGAATACCCCCAACTTTGTTTTGAGAGTGATATGGTAAAATGAGACATCCACGTCGATTCAACATCAATAGCCTTCATCAAAGACAGAATACTCGCAGCCATGGAACATATGCTGACATACCGCATATCAGTGTTTAGACAGCACTTGGGTAAACAGTTATAACTGCACCTTTTCTCAATGTTTTTAATCAGTAAATGGTCGTTTTAGTAAGTAATACACTCAGATACATTTGTGGATGTGCAGGGCTTTTTGTGCATGTCTTATCTCTTGATACTGATCACTATGCTTGTCGTAAGGGGCGACTAACGGGATCGGGCGGTCAGGCTCGCTGACTTGGTTGATGCATGTCATCGATCCCAATTGCGTGGATTGATGTTCATGATGTCAATCCCTGGATTGTCCATACTCGATTATTTACAGACCGCCGTCATATGGCTGAACTACTGCTAAGTGCGGCGTAAAACAACAAACAACAAACAAAGAATATAACGTTAACGCCTAAGTCAGCAAGGTTCCAATTATATACAACTCAAAAGAAGTTAAGGGCCATCCATTCTTTCATAATACTATAGTTAATCTATCATGGAATGAGGTACCACCCGATTATTTTATATTACTATACGGTGGATCGAACCACCGACCTTCCGCTCCCCGGGCAGACGCTCTATCCACTAGACCCCTGAGTAAGTAAGTGAGTACCGCGGCGTGTCAGCTTAATATGGGAGGAAAGCCCGAAGTGATGCAGGTCTCCGACGTTTACCACTTGGGTGAAACCCACGAGCACGGGTATGGTGCTGACAGACCTAGAAACATAATCGGGGCGAACCGGGATTCGAAGTCACAATCATAGGTTTCTGGCGTGTCCAAGGGATGCAACTCTGCACAGCGAATCGCGGCGCCTTAGACGACTGGGCCACCCATGCCCCCTCGGGGACATCACCAGGCCTTACATCAATGTCGGGTTTGTAATAACTACAGTAGCTAAATGTGTCTTGTGGCGAGGTAAGCTGCTGTCTTAAGTCAGAGGGCAGAAAACCAGTGGTTGATAGCACGAACAACTATTCCTGTCGTGGCGTACAATGGCACAACATATGACAGTTCTTGCATTATGACCATCGATCCCATTCTGATGTGGAATAGCAAAGAATATCACAAATCATCACAGCGTGCAACACACTACATTATCACTTACCACGATCATAATCATATAGACCTATATATGCTGTATCCATATGTTTGCATGGGCTCGCGAGTTGTGAGTTTCGACCATGAAATTAACAAGATCATGTTTTACACGTGCTTCCACGTGAAGATATTACTGTGTTCGGGCGCTTGTTCCCGAAACATGTTTGGAAACGTAAAAATACCACATTGAGTTGACTACCCCTATCTGTGTGACCAGAGAGGCATCTTAGGTGAGGTGAGGTGAAATGGGGTTTAACGTCGCGTCCAAGATTATTGCACCAATATAGTGACGTGCATGCACGTGTGTGTGTCTGCTTGTACTGATGCCGATTTACTGAGATGCCATACCGCAGTTTAACATGAATACCCCACTCAGACACAGTATACTGACTCCGAGCCGACCAGTCCTTGTTTGAGCCCCTTAATGCCGAGCACCAGACAGGATAACAACAAGTACCATCTTTTCACGTCTTTTGGTATGACGCGGCCGGGGATCGAACCCCGGACCTTCCGCTTTCCGGGCGGACGCTCTACCACTAGACAACGGATGTAATTACAAGATGTACCATCTGTTAACGTCTTTTGGTCTTAGTAAAGTACTTATCCTTGTTATCCTTGGCTTATTGCATGAACGAATAACACTATTTGAGTACGGCGACACACGATCAATCTGGCAACAATTTGACCAACCCAGCCTCATCTGTAAGCCGGATCTAATGACAAACACATTTATTTTCACCACGACCGACGGTGTGCTGTTGCAGTCATAAGGTGATAGAAAAACAAATTAAAAAGTAGGCCCCATAGTTTTACAACCACAATTCCGTCATTTCAAACCTTCTTGGATTGTGGTTAATGTTACCACGGACTTGTATAACCTGGTTAGGAAACGCCACAGATTTCCTGAAACTATCTCTGCCGCGCATCCGCGAATTGAAATACAGTAAACTACGGTTATAACGAACTCAAAGGGACCACTTATTTTAGTTCGTTATAACCGTAGTTCGTCATAAGCATAACTCAGCATATATACAACAAATGGCCGGGACTAAAAAATAAGTTCGTTATATCAGTCAGTTCGTTATAAGCGTGTTTGTTATAACCGTAGTTTACTGTAATTATATAGGTCCTTGCTGCTAATTTCTCAGCGTATCCGGCGATTCCGATTGGGAGGCATCAATAACGCGTTCAACTATATTCGCCACCAAAGGAAACGTTTCCTGTGTGAATATGTCGGTTATAAAAGTAATGTAACGAAAATTATGTATGCAGTTGTTTAATATGTCAACAGCTTATCAACACCGTCAGCAATGCTTCTGTAAGTAACTTAGATGTCAAGGCCGATAAGGCACACATGGTGTCTGAAAGAGAATTTACATAACGAAATGAAAAAAGTAAATACAAAAACAATTCCCAACATGACAAATGTCTCAATTACCGTGCGTGCCCACCGTCACTATGAACACACGCTGTGAGTCTTATGATAGTCCTTGGTGGGGGGTGGGGGTGGGGGTGGGGTTTGAGGGGTGGGGGGTCTAGGGGTCCGCGCCTATCCCCCACCCCCCTTTGAAAACCAACCAAATTTAATATGCTGTGGGCAGTAAGATTATCTGAGAGAAAATTTTGATATTTTGGAACCCTCCTTTTTAAAAATGCTGGATCCACCCCTGCCTTGGGATTCGTTGCCATATCTCTGTCTGAGTTTGTGCCAGATGCTGTCTGTGACTGGCGACCTTGAACTTGAATCTGGTGGTCCCGAAGATGCTTGATATGTGACACGTCACACGTGACATGTCTGGAGAGCGTGCAGGCTATGGCAAGACGTTGACGTTATTCTGGCTCAGGAAGTCTTGACAGACGTCCCATGTGCGGTCTGGCCTTATCCTGTTGGAAAGGCTTGAAGTCTCTTCTGTGGCTATTGTCGAAGGAATGGAGGGGAGCGCAACTGGTCTAGTCATGTCATCCCAGTATCTCACAGCAGTTCGTTTACCATTAACGTTGACGATTCTGGTTGTCCTGTCGTCACAGTTTCCGTCAACGCCACGCTGCCACCTCCCTAGGGCTCACTTTCTTGAATGTGACAACGAGATGTGCTTTCCTCCCTTCGTCTGTAGATTCTTGCCCTGTCGTCATTATTGGAGAGGCAGAGCCTACTCACAGCTCGAGAACAGGACCCTTCGCCAATCGCGTAACTGCCAACGCCAAACACGCCTGGCCATTATAGCCTTGCCTGACGATGTCTGTTGGTCAAAGTCGTCCCTCTCTAAGATCTGTGGGCTCTTATACCAGCAGCACGTGGTCTTCTTGTTACTGTCTGTCGACTCACATGATTGGGTAATGCCGTAACGGTCAGAAGACGGCCTCTCAAGGGCAAAGATCGGAGACGTTATAATAATAAGACGTTACCTTGCAAGTGTTGAAATGTGTTTGTTGGATTGTTTATACATGCGGTTGCGTTGTAATATTTATGTTTTTGGATCTCCTAAATAATGACTTCCTGTGTTTTTTCATAAATTTTCTTTTGGTTTTTAATATACAGGTGTAGTTCAACTTGGACCACCATTTCAAATGGGAATCTCTTAAATATTGTTATTTGCAGATTAACCAGTGATGGGGTCCTTATCCTCAAGAATCCGCTCTTTTGTACGTATACAAATTTTAGTAGTCATTTGACCACCAAAGGCTGGAATGATGTTGACAAACGCCAAGTTCCTTAAAATATATAAAGTCTGAATTTGTTTGATCGCAGTTGAAATAAGTAAATGCCATGAACGATAAGTAAGTTTCGGAAAAGAAGCAAACGGAATAAATGTCAGACTATCACCTGACCATTAGTTCAGGATAGATCTTCAAAATATTGAATCATTTTGCGAAATTGTAGAACTCTATATTTCTTTCCCCATAAAACTACAATTACCTACTCCGGTGTTTTTCCTACATTTCACAATATAATATATTCAGGAAAGAAAGAGAAAACAGTTCTCTAAGTATTCTGTCTTAACAGGTCGCACCTGTTGCATATATTGATTTACGAAATATTTCAATATCTTGAAAACTGTTTTCCGAATCAAGCACAGCGTCATGGCGAAATGACATATTATATGCTATGATGGTCGATTTTATCCATTTAAGGATTGACTGTGTATTCTTTTCGGTTCATTGAGGTATGAATCGAAAAACCGATTTTATAAGAATCCGCTAAGCGGACACACAATTTACCCCATGTTTTAAAGACACAAAACATGTTCTGAAAATGGCTTCTGAAAAATATGTATTCCGAAAACAATCTACACACACACGCACGCAAACACACGCACGCACGCACGCACGCACGCACGCACGCACGCACGCACGCACGCACCACACACACACACACACACACACACACACACACACACACACACATACACACTCAGGGCCAAAATACACTTTACATGAATAAAAATATTAATTGTAACAAATCAAAATGTAATGTAACGGAAATTCTGTTTACAATTATTCAGAGAATCAATAATAAGGTTATACAACACCAGCAGCACCGATTTGTCACACAAAGGATCTGACATGGCATTTACAAAACGCTGTGTCCAACACTGAAGTCAATAAAAAGTCAATTCCTTACATAGTTTTACCAGAGTAACAGAATACACCCAAATCTGGCTGTGAGGTACCTTTACATCGTTGTGACAACAGTGTGTGAACAAACATCGCCATGCTTTTCACATTACCCGAGGGACGCATCGTTTGGAACGTGAAGCAAGTCCTCCTGACTGACGTCAGCTTTCAAAACAAAAATGCCATTCATCATTATCCGCTACAGCCTAATGGAGCGAGTGAGTGAGTTGGGTGTAACGCCGCTTTTAACAGTATTCCAGTTATATCGCGGCGTGTCAGCTTAATGTGGGAGGAAAGCCCGAAGTGATGCAGGTCTCACACGTTTACGACTTCGGTAAACCCCCAGAACACGGGTATGGTGCTGACAAACCTAGAAACATAATCGGAGCGAACCAGGATTCGAAGTCACAATCATAGGTTTCTGGCGTGCCCAAGGGACGCAACTATGCACAGCGAATCCCGGCGCCTTAGACGACTGGGCCATCCATGGCCCCCTAATGATTGGAACGGTGTAAAGAATATGGTTAGTTTATATAGGGGCGGGAATGATAGAATCCCAATGTTTCTTGACTTAGATTATTGGAATATTATTTATCATTAAGGAAGAGTACTTCATGGGTGTCTATCTTCGTTACTTAATCAGCCCTTCTCAGTTGGCATCAGTCATGAAGTAATATACGTCTTGTAATGACTGTACCCAACCAGCAATTTCAACTAGATTAATTATCCCTTTTATGCCGAGCGCCAGGCAGGGTAACAAGAAGTTCCATCTTGGTATGACGGGGATCGAACCCCTGACCTGCTACTCTCTCAACTAAACAGACCGGAGTAGTGTTATTATGGAATTGTTACCAAAATTTGGCTTTCTTTTAAGCACGTGCTTTACTAAACTAAAGAAATGGCCGTCCAATCTTACTGCTTACCTGCTGAAGGTACACATTTAGAATTTCAGTTCAAGACCCGGGGTTTATCTACGCTACAGAGTCAAAACAGCTGGCGATCAGGTGCTTCACTCTGGCAGTTTGGATTCGAATCCCGCATGGACCCAACCCACCAACAAGTAATAAAATCTGTACTTTACTTAGCAAGTGTTATCCCAAATATAACATTTGTGAGAGTCAATACAGGCTCACGTGAAGTCGCAACGTTTCAGCTCCACATTCAAACCCAAATCCACTCTTAGTATTACTAGTCACGTTAAGTATATTTGTTGAATGGCGACGTAGAGAATCAAGATTAAATATCCACGTTAATGATCCACGATTAGTATATCTTTGTTGAATATCAGACCTTTTAGTTTGTGTGGTTCTTGTTCAACGCTTTACTAAACAATATCCCAGCTATAAGACGAGTCTGTAATTAATCGAGTTATGACCAGACGACCTAGTGATTGATATTGTGAACATCGATCCATGACGTCGGGGTACGATGATATGCATCAACCAAGTAACCAAGTCTGACCACCCGATCCCTTTGGTCGCCTCTTACGCCCAGTATAGGTTGGGGCCCCCTTCTAGCCTGGATTCCCCATGGGTCCATGGTGACATATAGACCTGATCTATTTGAAATGGGTCCTCACCCGTGAAGATCCGGGTTAGAATAGGTGTTAAGCAACCCGCGCCGAGTCGTGATCTTGTCGTGAAAGGCGACTAACGGGATCGGTTGGTCGGGCTAGCTTACTTGGTTGAAGCATGTCATCGTATCTCAATTGAGTAGATCAATGGTCATAATGTCAATCACTGGATTGTCTAGTCCAGACTCGATTATTTACAGACCGCCGTCATACAGCTGGACAATTGCTGAGTGTGGCGTTAAACAACAAACAAAACATAACATGGGTCCAAGTAACCATTTCAACAATTAGACAAGGGTCTTTCCTCTTCACGGATCGCCTCCCTGGTCCAGTGGATACTGCGCCTGCCTGGTGAGCGTAAGGTCGATGTTCGATCCCCGGCCGCCTCCCTACGTCATTGAATATCAAAGAATATAATTCCTCTTTAGTATTCCCATTGGTGTCCGCGTTTCGATCCACGTGCAATAAAAATTATTAATATGAAAAGAATCGGGTGTTCTACACTTCTTTCGAGTAATATATAACAAATAAGTTGTTATGCACATTATTCCTCGTTGTATGTATCTCCACATACGACACACCTGATTACAGCCAAGATCTATCATTTGGAGAAAGACAATTTAATATTGCAGCATTTTCGGAGAAAATATTGATTAATCTAAAAAAAGGCCTGTCTGTCCGAGGTATAACAGTAAAACATGCCCCCCACCCCACCCCACCCCACCCCACCCCACCCCACAAGTATGTCCCAACGCTGACAAAGAAACAAGTTCTCTCTGTGTACCCGTCTCCATTAGGCGATACTGGTGTTTGTGTGTCTGTTATTCAAATAGGCTTAAACAGAAACAGTATGGATCATATAGCTGTTCACATAGAACACAGGCAAACAAGGTAATAAACCGGTCAATTTCTGGTTTGTTTAATTTATTCCAAGCTGGCTGGCTGATACTCCCATGCTTATGAATGATAATGATTTTTACTAGGTATTATTATAACGCGGCTGTGACAGACATGAATATGTCTTTATATCAGTTATATACTGGCGGAAAGAAATAAGGGAACGGCTACAACTGGAACAGAGTGTTTGGTAGAAACGTTTGTCTGTTCAGCGAAGATAACCGGAGATTGTTGGTATGTTCAGCGAAGATAACCGAAGACTGTTTGTCTGTTCACCGAAGATAACCGGAGATTGTTGGTATGTTCACCCAAGATAACCGAAGACTGTTTGTATGTTCACGAAGATAACCGAAGATTGTTTGTATGTTAACCGAAGATAACCGAAGACTATTTGTATGTTCACGAAGATAACCGAAGACTGTTTGTATGTTCACCGAAGATAACCGAAGACTGTTTGTATGTTCACCGAAGATGACCGAAGACTGTTTGTATGTTCACTAAGATAACCGAAGATTGTTTGTATGTTCACCGAAGATAACCGAAGATTTTAATTTTTTTCAGCGAATATAACAGATGATTGTGTGTGTGTTCAGCGAAGATAACCGCATATTGCTTGTGTGTTTAACGAAGATAACCAATTATTGTTGGTATTTTCAATGAAGATACACGAAGATTGTTTGCATGTTCACCGAAGATAACCGAAGATTGTTTGTATGTTCATCGAAGATAACCGAAGATTGTTTGTATGTTCACCGAAGATAACCGAAGATTGTATGTTCACCGAAGATAACCGAAGACTGTTTGTATGTTCACCGAAGATAACCGGACATTGTTTGTGTGTCCAGCGAAGATAACCGGACATTGTGTGTGTTTTCAACGGAGTTAACCTGGCATTGTGTGTCCACCGAAACGGACGGGTGCATGTTACTATTCGGCAACTTGTGTTGTATCGAGTACAACGGCATACTTTTGCTGGCCCTGGTAGTTTCAGTTCATTCTAAAATAATCCATTTATGATTAACAAGCACACCTAGACGCTATGAGATACCATGTCACCGACATTATAAACAGTTGTTTGGACACGTAGACAATTGATTTATGAGATATTGCCATTGATTCTCACTACTGTGCCTAAAACAAACACCTTCACGTCATGCATACTATAGTGGTTAATTAACGATTTATTGCTGAACTTTGACATATCACGAGACAGAGCTGCGAATGTGCAAAGTAGCTATTGAACTAGGTAGGTGGCACTAACTCCCTGTCAATGAACGAACGTGTAAACTCTGTGACATGAGCGATGTTGGTGATGAGTTCAATTATATTTTTCTTTGCCTTTTTTTTAAACACCAACGGAAAATATATGTTCCCATTTCATATGCTAAAAACCCAAATATGTTTAAATTTAAAGAACTTTTTTATTGTAAAATTATTATTTTTTTTATTGACAACCTTTTTTCTTCTTCATGGAAACTGTAAAATTTGCCATGTAAACCACCCGGCCATCTTATGTATGCAAATCATTCGTCACCACTCGCCCCTTTCCGTAACCTGCAAGAAGACTCGACCCCCTCATTCGTCACCACTCGCCCCTTTCCGTAACCTGCAAGAAGACTCGTCCCCCTATCGATCAATGTTATGTGCGAAAATACGACAAACCAATCAGAATGCGCGTATGATTTCAAGTTCTTCGTCAAAGAATCCCTCAGGAATAATTTTTGAATTCACATATGTCTTGCATCTCAAAATATACCAAAGACACAGTTAAATGTGTTCAATCATACTGTATAATTCCGCACGTCCCGATGTGCTTTAAATTGCATCTGAAATATATATAATATATGGGGAAAATGTGTGAACCATTACGAAACGAGTTGAAAATTGTTTTAGGTATGCGCGTTTGCGCTAAGACGGAACCCGGTCACAAAAATTGCCACGAGAGGGGCACGAGTCGCTATTTGGTTTGTCCCGGAATAACACGAGTTGGTCACGAATGGTATGCAAATTTGTACCTCATATGCCGAGGATCCCGGATTGGGTGTGAATAAAGTTCTGTTCTGTTTTGAAATAGTAGCGTGTAAAAAAACACGATATACAACAGCTCGTCAGCCCGGAAGTGACACGTTCAGCTGGACGTACCTCATCACCCGCATGTTAAATTATTACTTTGTTTCGTTAACCCAGACAAGAAAAATTCGGGACAAATTGCCTGGAAACAGCTGTCCGGATATCGGCTATGCAGCTTGATTTCGTTCATTTGGTGCGGGGTCGCGGCAACCTATCAAAGACTTGACATCCATTTGTTCCGACATGGCTTAGAAATACATATGCTCATTTTCAAGATATATAATGTACACGAAAGGTAACAGATACATTAATGATGCCATACATAAAGGGGTTTATTGTGGCAAATTAGATATTTCTTTGTTGCAAGCGATGGTCAGAGAGTATTGTTTTACGACCCTTTTAGCAATATTCCAGCAATATCACGGCGGAGGACACCAGAAATTGGCTTCACACATTGAACCAATGTGGGGAATCGAATCCGGGCCTCCGGCGTGACGAGCGAACGCTGTAACCACTAGGCTACCGAAGTACACGTGCAAGCGATGAAAACGATCGGAGTGTCTGGATGTGTCTAAGGTTATATAATCGGTAGATGCAGGCGGTACGATAGAGCCACCTGTGATCGGCAATACTTCACGGGGCATTCACCACGTGCCCAAACATTTGTCACGTCGTTGGTGGAAAAACTTTATAATAAAAATGCAAACACCTGTTTTTCCTTAAGTGGAAAATTAAAGAGAAACGTATTGCACACAAACCCCAGGAGTAGAGACGATGATGTCTGGATAAAGGAGGTACCTCTTTATAACGCACTATTAATACATGAGATTGAAGAAGTATCTATTACTCAGGAAGTAGGAGTGGAGGGATTGCCAAATAAATCATGTCTTCACGGGTGCAGCTTATTTTCAGTGAGTAAGACATATAAGCGGCGTCAAACTCACTCACTCAATCACTCTCACTCACTCACTCACTCACTCAATCAATCAATCAATCAATCACTCACTCAATCACTCACTCACTCTCACTCATCTGGAAAGAGGTCGAATGTTAAACGCTAGCCTGCCGCACAGTCCCCGAACCATATTATTTCCCTTCCGTCCAGCCCTAACTGTAATGCAACTGTAATGCAACAGCCTTAAATGAAGCAAGTCTAGATTTTCCATAGGCTCATTGGGGCTTCTTTTGAGTGAGTATTGTTTTACGCCGCTTTTAGCAATATTCGAGCATAATCACGGCGGGGGACACCAGAAATGGGCTTCACACGTTGTACCCATATCGGGAATCGAACCTGGGTCTTCGGCGTGACGAGCAAACGTTCAAACCACTAGGCTCCCCGACCGCCCCGGCTCCTTTTCAATCTAAATGTAGTTGATTGTATCTGCAAAAAATATATATTTTCAGCGACTAAGCGTTAGTCTGGTTAAGCGAGGGTGATACATTATATAGAAAGCACACGTCTACATGACGGTCGGTCTGTTTACATGGGTTGCCACGAAGCCAATTGACCCGGATCTGAGTGTTGCTCGTCTATGACTCTGCTAGACGCTCTCAACAATACGCTCTCGACAATGTAAACAAATAACTACAGCATTAACTACTTGTAAAGACATTAACAGTTTATTAGTCTGTGTGGTTACACGTTCATAAAAGTTGAGCAAATACATTAACGCGGGTTACACAATGGTTGATGTTTCTGAATATACTGCTTGCTGTATTGTCGTAAGAGGCGACTAACGGGATCGAGTGGTCAGGCTCGTTGACTTGGTTGACACATGACATCGTAATTGCGTGGATCGATGCTCATGATGTCAATTACGGGATTGTCTGACCAAGACTTGATTATTTACAGACCGCGGTCATAGAGCTGGAATATTGCTGAATGTGGCGTTAAACAACAAACCAACAACAAAAATAAATATATAACTGTACAATATGCATATTTGATATTGAGTGAGTGAGTGAATTGGGTTTAACGCCGCTTTTAACAGTATTCCAGTTATATCACGGAGTGTCAGCTTAATGTTGGAGGAAGCCCCAAGGGATGCAGGTCTCAGACGTTTACCACTTCGGTGAAACCCACGAGCACGGGTATGGCTCTGACAAACCTGGAAAAATAAACGGGGCAAACCGGGATTCGAACCCACAATCATAGGCGTGCCTAAGGGACGCAACTCTGCACAGCGAATCGCGGTGACCCCTATTTGATATTAAAATGTGTTGACACAAGTTAGTTTTTTATATCAATCACAGAAACGTATTTCCCAAGACAGACATCCATCGCTAAGCAACAATACAACAACCAAAAATCAACTCACTGTTTCCGAGTGAAAAGAAGAGAGAAGTTAGAAGCCGAGAGAAGTGAGAAGAGAGAAGAAAGAGACCAAAAGTTCTTTTAATATGCCTACATAATTTCTTTCCAAGACAAAAAAAACCATACTTTTATATTTCAATATCGTATCAACCGTCTAAGGGACCGAATTTGATACTGGGGGTGGAGGTGGGTGTGGTGTTGTAGGGATATTATAAAATAAATTGTCCCAGAAAATTCTTGAAAATATTATTATGCTTCAGACCGCTGAAAAAAGAAATTGCCTGCCACACATCTTCAGAAAAAAAACAACTAACGGAGCTGTCACCATTGTAAAGACTGATAAGAGTGGGTGAGTTATAATTTAACGTCGCCTCGGCAAGACTTATAAGAAGTCCAGTGGAATGTACATGCAGTCCCCCTTTTTAACACATTTCTAGTCTTGATACGGGGCGGTCGGGTAGCCTAGTGGTTAAAGCGTTCGCTCGTCACGCCGAAGACCCGGGTTCGATTCCCGACATGGGTACATTGTGTGAAGCCCATTTCCGATGACATGGCTGGAATATTGCTAAAAGCGGCGTAAAACCATACTCACTCACTCACTCACTCACTAGTCTTGATACAAAACAGATATATAGAAGGTTTAACATTCAAAATATATAATTCCTGGCTCTATCAAACAAGGTTTTAACGCACACAAATAGTATTAGTATGTCGATCATCATTGCATCATTATTGTCAGGGGCGGGGGGTAGCCTAGTGGTTAAAGCGTTCACGCTGAAGACCCGGGTTCGATAATTCACATGGGCACAATGTGTGAAATCCATTTCTGGTGTAAATGCTGTTATTGCTGGAATGTTATTAAAAGCGGCATAAAACCACTCACTCATAATTGTCAAAAACATACAAAATGATGCGTTTATAACCTATGAGTGGGTGTTTGTATGATATGAACACATATCTGCATTAAACGGAATGCAGAACTTTCAGTGAAATCTTGTCGTTTCAACCTCTGTGCTCCTGTATAACAATATGTATTTTTGCATTTGGTAAGACATTGGTGGGTAGTAATAACATTGCATATCACTCATGGTCATCACGGTTAAAAAAACTGATCAGTTTGGCATTTGATCTGGGATTCAGTTTAAGTGGTCCTGTCACTTTTTCAGCTGATTTTAGGCAAATGGTATCCGTATTATGGACTTAGGTGAGGTGAAATTGGGTTTAACGTCGCGTCCAAGATTGAACTTATATACCGACGTGCATGCACACTAACAAAAGGCCAGACAAACACAGATCATAATATCTGCATCTGCACTACTGGGGCAATTACTGGATAAAATTAAAACTAAGAGACGTGAGAAGCTTCTCTTTCATCGGGACAATGAGCCAGTGCAAAAACCAGTCATTGACATGCCTACAATCCACTTTGGCTCTGAACACTCCTTGAGCACCAATCTTATTCTTCTGATCTCCGTGACTTCCATCTGTTCCCAAACATGAAGAAAACTCTAACCTACATATTTCAACTCGAACGATGACGTCATAGTAGCTGTGAAGAACCTTTTTGGACAACAACGAGAAGGACTTTTACGAAATTGGGATAAAATCCCTCCAACATCGTTGGCAAAAGTGTATCAATGTGGAAGGGGATTATGTTGAAAAATGAGTCATTTTAATGTCTTTAGGTCAGGATTTTCTATGAGTGGCTCAGAGGTTATGGGGCAAACCTCGAATCACAATGCCGGAAGTGCACTAAAAACTATGCGGCGTCATATGTTAACACACAGACAAATCTATAATTATTTTGTATGTCAGGATAATATGAAGGTTGGACAAAACAAAACAATACAATTGTCAGCAAAAACAATAGTCACTAAATTTGTTGAAAATATGTTAACAAATGATTTAGTTCTATATATTTAAAAAAAAAGTATACGTCAACATTAGTATGCTTGTAAATGTGTGTCCACGCCAGTCGTCAGAGGAGACTAACGGGCTCGGGTGGTCAGACTCGCTGACTTGGTTAATGTATGTCCTCGATCGAGACTCGATCACCGTCATATAGCTGGAATATTCCTGAGTGCGGCACTGAACAACAAACAGACCCAAACAAAAACCTGCCATGTCAGCTTACAATTTTAAAAACAACCTAGCATGGTACACATAATAATTTTGCGGAGTAGCCTTGACATATCTGAAATCGAGAACAAGGCTTAAAAGGCTAATCCTGTTTATCTTTGTCAGCTAGTACAGGAGGAACAGGGTGTCATTTGGAATACACGGTGTGATTTAAAGAAAGAATAATTTCAGAAATATACATTTCGACGTGGTCTTGGGGGCGCAACTATTTAACATTCTTGTGACACCTGGGTCAAGTTATTTGTTCCAGGATTTACCGGAAATTCAAGCCATTTCCAGAATAGCAATGGCCGTTGCCTTGTCCGCATAGAAGGCCCTGCTGCAGGCCAGATGTCGCGCCCTCCTACACTATCGTCTCCGCATCTTCCATCTCATTGTTGCAGGATGTCGCTCATTACTGGCTTCTATAGGTATATCATCATCTCCTGATGTAATCCTTCGCTTCTCACGAATTTATATATACAGTAAACTACGGTTATAACGAACTCAAAGGGACGGCTAATTTCAGGGCATTGCCTAAAAATCGGGCCGGGCCGGGCCAAGACGGGCCAAAGTGTTATTGGCTAATTACTTCATTATCGGCGATCATACCTACATATTATTGATGCAACATACACACATGACATTAATGAACAATCACCAACCAAAAACGTGAAACATAATTAGGTATTTCGGAATAAATCGCTTGAAATCCAGAAAGTGGAGCTGTGTGTAAGCTTCGCTGATCTAGGTAACATGTAAAAGAGCAATCGTTAAACGAAATAAGATTTGAAACGTATCAAATACTTCTAGCTATCGCGATACAAATTTCCATCTGTCGGCATAGCGTTTATATTTATAGGATAGTACTATATCTATGTAAATACCACTTAATAATGTCACTGTTCATCGTGTATAAAGCAGACACGTTGGTTAAAGTAGACCTCTTCTCCCCATACTCTCAACAGTCTCACAAGTGTTCGGTCCGACTTGGCCCGGGCTGTCAAAATCAACTTAAAACTCACAGATGTAACATGAAATGAATTCACACCTATAGATTAGTATTATATCTACCTAAATATCTCTTTATAGTGTCTCAGATCGCGGTTTTTAAAGAAAACAAGGTGCTCAAAGTGAAGCCCTTTTCCCTCTACATTCTCAACATAGTCTCTATCAGAAGTGTTTGGCTTGTGCTCGGTCCGACTTGTCCCGGGCTGTCAAAATCAATTATACACACAGATGTATCATCAAATGTGTTAATATCTGTAGCTTAGTATTGTATCTACCTATAAAACACTTTATAATGTCACAGTACATCGTATTTAAAGAAAACAAGGTGCTCAAAGTGAAGCCCTTTCCCCTCTACATTCTCAACATAGTCTCTATCAAAAGTGTTTGGCGTGTGGTGGGTCCGACTTGGCCCGGGCTGTCAAAATCAACTTTAAACACACAGATGTATCATCAATGTAGAGGGAAAAGGGCTTCACTTTGAGCACCAAGTTTTCTTTCCATACCGAGATCTGAGACACTATAAAGTGGTATATAGGTAGATATTATATTATTTTCTCTTGGAACATCTATAAGATGTACAGCTACATGTAGTGACCCAAAGAAAGAATCTACGTTTTTACTTCATTAAATAAACATTCACTCATTGAACATCTCCAACAGTTTTGTCCATGTTGTGATCCACTGAAATGGTTAGTTCACATTTATATAGAACAGAACGATATTTGTGATTAAATATGATTGTGGATACATTTACCTTGGCTATATTTTAAAATTCAACAATAGCTTGCGTGTGGTTTTTTTGGAAGCATAAAATCAACTATTGTTTGTAAAAACCATTTGTGTGTGTTAATATATATGTTTTTTAAAGGAAGAGGTGTTTGAATAAATAATCATTTGTGTGTTCACAAACCCCTATCATGTGATTATATTTTCCTGAATAACATGTTGTTTGCATGTAAAATAAATGTCCCTGTTCACCTATGTAGAAAGTCAAAAAGCGAAATAAAACTGAGTAACAGACTGTGTATTATAGATCCATAGAAATACGACTGCATAGACGATCAATTCAGAATACAACAGGTGTAAGGTGTAGCTAATTGAAATGTATCTCGATGACTAATTGAAATGTATTTCGCAGGTAATAATCAATCAACATTGTGACAGAAAAACAAGTGAAGGATTGAGTTGAATTTTAGTTTTGCGAAAAAGGTCCGTGGTTTCTGTGGATGAAACTAAGTTTGACAATGTTGCAAATGATCACTTTCTTTGACTTCATTACGGATTCCTCAACCTGTATCGAGGAGAATTGTTTACAGTTAAGTAAAATTCTAATTAAGATTTCTTAAAGCTGTCACGGTGGCAAATTCAAACTTCGATATCATGGTACACAGTTCTATTGTTAAGTCAGATTGGGAGTTCGAGATGGCGCTATGTATTTTTATCTCGAATTTGAAATAAGCGGTTAAATTTATATGTTTTGTTTGTTTTTTTGTTTTTTTGTTTAACGCCACACTCAGCAATACGCCAGCTATATGACGGAGGTCATGCAAATAACCAAGTCTGGACCTGACAATCCAGTGATTGACATCACGAGCATCAATCCACACAATTGGGATAAGATGACATGCATCCAATCAACCAAGTCAGCGAGCCTGACAACCAACCCGATCCCGTTAGTCGCCTCTAACGACAACCATAGTCACCTTTTAATACAAGCATTGGTTGCTGAAGATCTGTTCTAACCCTGATCTTCACAGGTCCAAATCTATATGTATTTTTATGGTGAGGCGGTCGTGATCGGAGAATGGGTTCGAGAGTTCGGTACACACATTCGTAGTCAATATCTCTCATGTTGTGGATGATAGGGATTTTGTCATGTTTTGAAGAAATGTCATCACTGGCATGCTTTTGATGGTACACAAAACGTAAGCTTTACCTCGAACATGCTAGTTCCGGTCACAAAATATATGCTTTATCTTTTACTGATTTTTGTATTAATAACATTTCAACGTTTCTCAAGGTTACAGACTCCAAGGATTCATTAAATTGCATTTTAAGCACATAAAATTGACAACTAACACCCTGATCGCAAAACTCCTAACGATTTTTACTAAAAATAGATACGAAAACTTTTGCTGAACCCGAGATTTGAATGACTGACAAATGCGTACTTTCTTGTGTTCTCATACATAAAACAGCAGTGTAAACATGATCTAACATGGCTTAATGTGGAATGTGTCTAGGATTGTAAACTGTCCATATTATTCCAAATTGTATGCATACACATGTGTCATGTCTTTATTTGGTTTTGTGTCTCTACCCGCAAACATATGTGGCAAGATACACCTTCCAGGATAGTGGACGATGTGGACACTGACGTAAATTTCTACAACATGTCCAAACATTCCCAAACAGACAGAATCATATGCTTTCTGAGAGTCAATCCAGCACATCGTTGTTGTCGTTGTCGTTTTTGTCGTCTACGTCATCATTATCCTTCAAGGATAGTGGACGGTATGGACACTGGAATATTTCGAATATTTGGAAATGTGTGCATTTTAATTAATATAAACACTATTTTAAGCGTCAGGAAACGGGATTTTTCTTGTCATGAATGGCGAGTATAACAACTTGGGAAGCTAGCTTGACATTTCGTTAGTACGGTCCTCATACTGTCTTTGCCCTGTTTCTCCTGAATCTCATTAGTTTAAAAAAACCCAGATAAATCGGTCATACAATGCTTTCATTGGATTTATCAAAAAGGACCATATCAGGTTTGTTCGCTTGGATACGTCTGACTCTGTATGTGGGCGTATTCCAAAGAATTTTATATGTAATTATCATTTCCCACGACGCCCTCTGCATATTCTGGGTCGTACCATTGATGGTCTCGGAGTCAAAACCACACATTACGGTAACAAGAGGATCGAACCATGCCAAAGATACTGTGTTTGTGTCAAGCTGGACATCAACTTTGACACAAAATCACACATTGATGTTTTCGACTGGCAAGTGACTGGTTCTGGGTCGATTCGATATGGCACTTCGCTTGATTGACACTCATTTCTGTACCGTCCAGCACCATCAACAAAATAAACATTAACATTGATATTCAGTACTGCATCAATGGGTCGTTTAGGAAAATCCATTGAATGACTTGTTTTCAGTCTTGACATGCTTCACAAGAGGATCTTCAGATAAATAAATATGTGCAATAGTGCACGAATAAATTCAATCATGAAAGGCCTCCTTGTTAATCACACCACAGACGTTAAAATATGGTGATCATCCTCATCATAAACAACTATTATCATTATTATCATTATAATGTTTATGTTCCCGTCACAGTACATCGTATTTAAAGAAAACAAGCTGCAGATGTAAACACATTTGATGATACATCTATGTGTTTAAAGTTGATTTTGAAAGCCCGGGCCAAGTCGGACCGAACACTTCTAACAGGGATTTTCTTAAGAAAATACAGTAAAGGTCCTTGACTTTAACGGCCCAATTTTCTTTGAATGCGATATACTGTGACATTATAAAGTGGTGTATAGGTAGATATAACACTAGTCTATAGATGTAAATACATTTGAAGATACATATGTGTGTTTAAAGTAGATTTTGACAGCCGGGACTAAGTCGGACCCAACACAAGCCAAACACTTCTGATAGAGACTATGTTGAGAATGTAGAGGGAAAAGGGCTTCACTTTGAGCCCCTTGTTTTTCTTTAAGTACAACGATCTGAGACACTATAAAGTGGTATTTAGGTAGATATAATAGTAATCTATAGATGTGAATCCATTTGATGATACACCTGTGAGGTTTAAGTTTTATTTTGACAGCCCGGGCCAAGTCGGACCGAACACTTCTAACAGGGATTTTCTTAAGAAAATACAGTAAAAATGCTTCACTTTGAGCACCTTGTTTTCTTTAAATACGTTGTACCGTGACATTATAAAGTGTTATAAAGGTAGATTTAATACTAATCTATAGATGTAAACACATTTGAAGATAGATTTTTGTGTTTATAGAATATTTTGACAGCCCGGACCAAGTCGGACCCAACACAAGCCAAACACTTCTGATAGAGACTATGTCTAGGATGTAGAGGGAAAAGGGCTTCACTTTGAGCCCCTTGTTTTCTTTAAATACGATGTACCGTGACATTATAAAGAGGTATATAGGTAGATTTAATACTAATCTATAGATGTAAACACATTTTAAGATACATCTGTGCGTTAAAAGTTGATTTTGACAGCCCGGGCCAAGTCGGACCCAACACAAGCCAAACACTTCTGATAGAGGCTATGTTGAGAATGTAGAGGGAAAAGGGCTTCACTTTGAGCCCCTTGTTTTCAATAAATACTGCGATCTGTGACATTATAAAGTGGTGTATAGGTAGATATAACACAAATCTATAGATGTAAACACATTTGATGATACATCTGGGTGTTTAAAGTAGCTTTTGACCGCCCGGGCCAAGTCCGTCCAAACACAAGCCAAACACTTCTGATAGAGGCTATGTTGAGAATGTAGAGGGAAAAGGGCTTCGCTTTGAGCCCCTTGTTTTCTTTAAATACGATGTACCGTGACATCATAAAGTGGTATATAAGTAGATTTAATATTAATCTATAGATGTAAACACATTTGAAGATGGATTTTTGTGTTTATAGAAGATTTTGACAGCCCGGACCAAGTCGGACCTAACCCAAGCCAAACACTTCTGATAGAGACTATGTTGAGAATGTAGAGGGAAAAGGGCTTCACTTTTAGCCCCTTGTTTTCTTTAAGTACAATGTACCGTGACATTATAAAGTGGTATATAGGTAGATTTAATATTAATCTATAGATGTAAACACATTTAAAGATAGATTTTTGTGTTTATAGAAGATTTTGACAGCCGGGACAAGTCGGACCCAACACAAGCCAAACACTTCTGATAGAGACTATGTTGAGAATGTAGAGTGTAAAAGGCTTCACTTTGAGCTCTGTGTTTTCTTTAACTACTGAAATATGAGACAATAAAGTGGTATATAATAAGATATAATACTAATCTTTAGATATAAAGAATGTTAGGAACTTTAGAAGTGCTTGGACAGTTATTAACACGTGTCGTGTCAGTCCTTTGACATTCGCGAATATCCACTTCCAGAAAACATCCTGTGTTGGTTTAACACGAATTAGTAATGGTTAATTAGGGATGCCCAACACGTTAATTAATGAAAGAAGAGTAGTCAAAACACTGTCGTTTCCTGCCCAGGACATCACACCCCTACACGCCAAGGTCGGTGAGAAGCATTCTAATCAAAGAATACACACAGTCAAGACACTGACTTTTCTACGAGACTCACGGTATGTAGTCATAATCATCAGCTTATTACATTGTTGAAGGTGCATTTTTATTCAAACTCAATTAAATGAGCAAAACTATACGTTTGTGGACATTTGAGATCTGCCTAGATATGCGCGTTTCGTTTTATTATTCTGCAATCCATTTTTAGTATTACCCGCTGGCCAGGCCCGACTTTTAGGCAATCCCTAAATTCAGTTCGTTATAACCGTAGTTCGCTATAAGTATATATACAGTATATATACAGCAAATAGCCGGGACTAAAATAAGTTCGTTATATCCATCAGTTCGTTATAAGCATGCTCATTATAGACGTAGTTTACTGTATTATTATTAGAATACCATTGTACAAATACTGGTCGCACTCCACTATATGGAGGATTCACGCGTAAGACAATGTTGTTTAACAATGGAGAACATGCCTTTTCGATGTATGTACGTACCAAAGACTTGCTGTGTGGTTTGATGAGTGAGTGAGTGAGTGAGTGAGTATAGTTTTACGCCGCTTTTAGCAATATTCAAGCAATATCACGGCGGGGGACACCAGAAATGGGCTTCACACATTGTACCCATGTTGGGAATCGAACCCGGGTCTTCGGCGTGACGAGCCAACGCTTTAACCACTAGGCTACCCGACCGCCCCTGTGGTTTGATGAAGATACCTCGTGTAGATTTCCCCGGCGCTAATGACACGGTGTCATGTTGAGTATCTATGGATGTAGCGACCTTGTGTGTTCGAGTGCGTGCATACAATTAGGTATGTGCTTATGAATGCGTGCGTGTATGTGGATGTATGCGTGCGTGTACGTGGATGTATAACGTGCGTGTACGTGGATGTGTGCGTGCGCGTTAGTGGATGTATGCGTGCGCGTTAGTGGATGTAATACGTGCGTGTTCGTGGTTGTATGCGTGCGCGTACGTGGATGAATGCGTGCGCGTACGTAGATTAGTGCGTGTGTGTATGTCGATGCCTGTACTGGTGCTTGTGAGTAAACGTGAACCTGGGCAATAATATGATTATTTCTCTGCACAAGAACCCAATTTGACCACGTACGGAATCGTATTTAGCTGACACATTCAGCTGACTTCATAGCTGTCCGTGTGTGCGCGAGGCATGTGCGTGTGCGTACATCAGTATACGTGTTATCAATTTGTTTCAAAAGGGAATAAAAAAGGAAGTCTTTGTGAGGAAAACATTCAACTTGTTTATATTCATTAATGTGTATTAATATTTAGTAATTCTCATCGATTCATGTGGGGTTTATGGGATTGTTTCTAAGACTGTATCATATTTTGCCGACTTTGCCCCATTTTACGTAACATTTTGTTATGCACTCACTCCCTACCATCACCGCCTCCAACAAATAAATGTAACATTTTCCCATGACACCCCACCCAACCCAAACCCCACCCCACCCCTCACCCCTATCCAGTCCCTAAATCATGTTAAAATTCATCAGTATATTACAATATGAAATAAGCATTTGTCTTAAGAGAGAGAAATTAAGGATGTCAACTTCTGTAGAATGAGGAACACAACGTTTCGGAGTATATGCTTACTCCTTTCTCAGCTGGATAGAGAGAGCGTAAGGTGTCGGTGGCTCGATCCCCGGCCGCGTCATACAAAAAGACGTTAAAGTATGGCACTTGTTGTTGCCCTGCCTAAGGGGATAAAATGAAAACTGGTGGGTACGGAGTCAGTATATTGTTCCTGGGTGGGGTCCATGTTATGTATCCATGTACACCATTGTATGTGTAACAAAATAGCGTTCAAGACTCTCAGGGATTTTGCAACTTAGACATAGCGTCTGCGCAAGTTGCAGCCAGATTGCAGGACATATTGAAATCCTATCTACAACTGAAGAATGTCAGTTTGTAATGGAGTCATAGCGTCCAGGGGGTGACAGGGCTATGCAAGGTGTGTCACAAGGTAATTTTTACCCAGGGACGAGTCCAAATTTACTACCCTGGTACCCACCACCCTATTACCCGACCCTACCCGGGTACCCGTTGTAGATATTTAGAGATAGGTACAAAGTGTCCGATTTGGAAAAGTTTGACCGCAGCCCTGGCAAAATGTATTTAGATACACGTGTAAAACGATCTGGTCATGCAAATACTTAAGTTTACTGCGTGAAGTTTTATCTTTATTCAAACATATAAGTCAGAAGGAATGGGTGCATTGTCAGAAAGAAATGGGAACATGAGTGACTTGTAGTGTAACCATAGAGTTTCAGATTTTTGTCATTAAACAATATACATAACGTGACTAGCCACGGGCCCGGGTAGTCCTGTGGGTACCCGAGTCCTACTCAGGACCCACCCGTCCCGAGTACCCGAGTTACCCGTTCCATCCCTAGTAATTTACTCTGATAATATCAATTCTGTTATACCTATATATCTACCCTCCCAAGGGACCAACTTTAGAATTAAAAAAATCCCATATGGGGGGGATATTCATGCATTCGGAACACACCAACGGTGAATAGAAAATACCTCGAATGTAATCTAATTTCGTTCTGATTACGAAGACAGATCCCTGTCTATTCTTGCACACGCATTACATATGCATTTATCACAGGTTTGTCTGACTGACAACTGGTTGGGTAGACGTATATGCACAGACGTACTGACATTCAGAGTTCTTATTTTTCCATTTGGAAAATGGCCCTCCTGGGAAATGCGAAACATGACCCGACTAGAAAATGATTAATTTGTTGAGGTCTGGAAGTTATGAATAATATGATATAGGTAGCGGGGCGTTTCCAGTGTGGGATATTACCGCGGCCTGCGATATCTGAGTTATGAGGTCCCTGATAAGGAGCCGATGTGGCCGTGACACGGGTCCATATGTAGATAGAACACAACAGGTATACAATAACGTGCAGCTCGGGTTGCGTCACACAAGTTCAACCCAGTGTTGATTGTTACACAACTTAGAGATTGTTGCCCTCTTGATCTTGTTTCAAAACACTTTGCAATTTGATACGGCCCCCTAAAATATTTTTGATTTCCTACCCATTCACTCAACATACAACGTGAAGAAAAGGGGGCGATATCAAAACGATTTGGGGGACAATATCAAATAGTCTTTTAATCAATGCAATGTTAAACGTCCTTGTAAGATAGTTGAAAAAAAGATGTTACATTGAATATTAATAAAATCTGTCCATCTATTCGGCTACAGTATAGAAGAGGTGCTCCACGACGAATTTTCCTACAACGAAATGTCATTGTACTATTGGCCTCGTGGCCACATATAAGAAAGATATATATATATATGTGTGAGTGTGTGTGTTGCCCAGTGAACAAATGTTCTGTGTCTTGAAATCCTGGGTTATTTTTTTTTATCTAGTATTACATTTTTCATATCAGTAAAGTTATACTTTTCAAAATACACGTAATACAGGCGGATGAGAGGTGTGCGTGTGTGTGTGTGTGTGTGTGTGTGTGTGTGTGTGTGTGTGTGTGTGTGTGTGTGTGTTCTATCGAATACTAGAAACCATTTCTTGTTTGTTTCATTTTAGCGTCCATCAAACATGGGTGTATACTTTCTTTTGCCCGACAGTTTAGATATAACTGTCACTTTTGTAGACTCTAACATAAAGTCCCAAGACAACTCACCTTGACTGTTGCCCTGACTATTCCAGCTATAAACCACACTTTTCAAATCGCTTCACAGGGAGTGCCATGCGAGTGCACGCAATAAATTCCGAGATGAATGTCCCTCACACACTGCACACCGTCCTCCACGAAAGGGGCCAGCATATTAAAACGTGGCGCAAAAAGCCGAGTAAATCTGAATGCACTTACACGGGCAACATGTGTTGCGGATAACGACAGTGCCAGCAGGTACGCTTGTAATTAAGTAGTATACCTTTCCTTTATTGTCTCACCTGTAGTTAGGCGTATATCCGTCCAGGTGAGGGGACCATCCTACTAAGAACGCTGACTGGGTATTGATCCGCGCGCTGATAACATCGCTGCTTATTGCCACGGAGGGTATTTACAACGCGTGATAAAATGGCCACCTAAGGATGATAATGACAAATTATACATCGGTTGATTTACTTTTGACCAAATGGCAGCCCATAGATTTACACAAGTAGATAAACATTTATCAAACATTATCCCCCCTGCGTTGTCTGGGTACAATTAGTAGAGGCAGTTCGTTATCAATATGTATATGTACATGAGGTTTATTACAGTACGATGAAAATTCATCAGCTTGCCTCGAGTAAACAAACATGTTTAAACACCACTTCTACATCTAGATGCTATCAGTCATTAATAAGTTCTGTTTGTTTGTTGTCAAGGTATCAAATGATGGAAATTGATTGATAAGACAGATGATGTACTAGGTGGCGTCAACAGACCATGTTGGCGGTGTACTGGATAAAGGATGTATTGAAAAACAACAGCAGTGTGTAGTCAAGTACGAACGGTTGAGATGAATTATTGATCAATAATGGCTCATGCCCCAACGATTGGTCAAACTTTCGTTTATAGTGTTGTTTGTTTGTTTATTGTTGTTTAACGCCGCACCCAGCAATATGCCAGCTATATGACGGCGATCTGTAAATAATCGATCCTGGACCAGGCAATCCAGTGATTGATATAATGGGCATCGATCTACGACAATGGGCTTGGACCACCCGATCCCGTTAGTCGCCTCTTACGAGAAGCATTGGTTGCCGTAGTCCAGTTCTATAACCCGAATATTCACAGTTTGAAAGAAATTCTTGTTTGCTTGTTTGTTAGATGTTAACACCGCACTCAGCAATATTCCAGCTTTATGACGTCGATCTGCAAATAATATAGTCTAGACAAGACATTCCAGTGATTGACATCATGAGCATCGATCTACAGAGTTGGGATGCGATGACATGTATCAATCAGTCAGCTAGCCTGACCATCCGATCTCGTTAGTCGCCTTTTACGACAAGCCTGGGTAGGACATTGATAAGTATTTGTGTGATGCTCATGTAGGTATGGACGTGTGGTCTGACATCATGTTATGATTAAAAGTGTAGAGGTAGGGTTGGGTTTTGGTGTTGCCAGTAGATGTGGGGCTGCATCAGTGACCAACTGTCAATACATAAGATGAACACTCGAACGCACGCACGCATGCACGCACGCACGCACGCACGCACGCAGGCGCGTTTTCCAGTTCCCAACACCATAAACCAAAGAAGAATGAGAGCCTCGGGCGAAGATGGTGATGACCCACACATCGAGAAACTTTGAGATAATTATATTTTGTGGGTTGCCAGACACTGAAGTATCATCCAAAAGTGAGTTGTCTCCCGTACCTCATTGTTAATGCATTGCATCATCCCTATATTTATGACACGCCACAGGCGTTTGGTACCATATCGGAAAGAAGGCGCCAGCCCACATGGACATGGCCGCTCACATGTTCACAGGTGAAGACGTTTTGTGGGGAATATTTTCACAAAGTGATGATAATGACAGCACAGAGGACCTGCCATGCGAAGATGTTCAAAGAGAATCAGGAGTTGACACTTCTTAGCATTTCGGTTGTACAAAATATCATTATTCAAAGCTTTTAAGACTCTTCATGGGTCTTCGTGTTATTTCCCAAACCCTTAATGAAGTGGCTGTGATATCCCTCTGTCACTATTACTGATAGACTATGTTACGTTTTTGTTTCCAGTGTAGGTAAAAGAC